>NW_027524343.1:0-33140 GCF_052094955.1 Ictidomys tridecemlineatus
GCCCTCTCTCCTCACCCTGCTCTCTTTTGGCTTTATGAACACCTGTGACTTCCACAGTCACTCTAAGCGATTACTCCCAGGCCTATCTACTGGGAACCTGTCCCGCTGCTTCCTGGAATCTTTTCGGGGAGACCACGAAGGTACCCAGTCTCCAGGCCCAACCTCCTTCCCTCCTTTTCTCACCCCAGACACGCTCCTTCTCATTTTTTTTTTATGTTTTAATGAGTGATTCCACTGCCACTCAGCTACCCCACAGACCAGGTGCCCTCTTGTGTCCTCATCACCAGGACTTTAAAGTGCTCCACCCAGGGCTCCTCTTCAGAGCTTTTCCCCAAGCTCCAAATGTCACATCTTCAGTTACCAGATATTTCCTTTTAATCTTGTTTTGGCACCCGATTACTCTCCCAGACTACATGAAGGTATTCTAACAAAAGCACATGGACTGTAGGGACTATTATGGCTTATAAATAAGGTATCCCCCCACCAAAAGCTCAGGGTCAGCCACAGTAGCAGTGTTCAGAGGTGAAATGATTAGACTATGAGACTTGTGACCTAATCTGTGGATCCATTCATTTTTTGGATTAATTATCTGAAAGGCCCACTGTACTGATAGGAGTGTGGGCAGGTGGATTGTGGCCGGGGACATGCCCTGGGGAATCACATCTTTTCCCCTGCGAACTGTCTCCTTCGGTCCCCTCCCCCGCCCCAACCTTCTGGCTGCCATGAACTAGGGACACATCCCCCCTTGTTCCCTTCCACCTCGATGTCCTACCTCATCTCAGGCCGGCAGCAATGGGTCAGCTGGCTCCAGACCAAACCTCCAAGCCAGGAGGCCAGAGTGCATCTCCCCCTTCAGGTTGTTCTAGTCAGGCCTGTGGTAACTGTAGCAACCGTGGACTTACCCAGGGAGTAGGTGTTATGAGTGGATTGGACCCACAACAATTTCCTAAATTCACAGATTCTGTCATTTTTAGAGCTCAAGCCATTTCCTTCTGGATGGCCTGTGTCCAGCCTGCCCTCACCTAGAATGCGGTCTACTAGTGATTATTGAGATTCTCCAGCCGTCCTGGTCCTGCCCATTTTCACACCACAGCTAGCTCCTAGGTAGCCAAACCCATGGACCTCCTGCTGCCAACTGAGGAGAGAAGAGAGATTTTCTGAGGACCCTGTTAGAAGTCCACTCTTATTTTTTTAAAGACCACACTCACTGGGCATGTTTCAGGCAGTCCTTCACATGCGTCTTTGAGAAATCAGACTCACAATGATTTTTGTGATTCTCTCCCAGGATCCAATAACCACCGCTCTACTCCCTACTTCTCTGAGATCAACTTTTTAGCTTCCACAAAGAAGTGAAAAACTGCTATATCTTTTTATGTGTCTGGCTTATTTCACTTAATATAATTTCTCCCATGAGCTAGTTTTAAATAGAGACTGCACAACAAATTCTTTTATGTCAGATTTAAATTTTATTCTGAAGAGATAATTCGAAATGGTCACATATGTTTATGTAGGAAAATGTTCATTTAAATATTATAGGACTGGAGATGATCTGAATGTTTAGCCAAAGGGGAGAGATTAAGTTTATTTAAGAGAGATGTAAGTTTATTGATTGCTAGGAGCCACTGCAAAAGTATTACATTCATATGGAAATTGGACTCCTACTGTTCACCTAGGCCCATTTGGGGACTCAAGTTACAAGACTCCCAGAGAGTTCCCATTGGTTGGGGAAGGATGGTAGGAGGGTGTTCCGGGGGAAGTGGAGCCCCCGTGTCCGATAGAGACACACGTGTGTGTGGACCGGCTTGTTAGGGGGACGCACACGGCCTCTCACAAAATAAAACTTTGTTTCAGTTTGATTGGCTTGTGTTTTTGTGCTCAGCCGGGTTGCAGGATTGCAAGCAGGCTTGCACTGACAGTGACCCGTGGAAGCGCCCAGCAGGAAGGCGGCAGGTGAAAACAGCAGTAGGCAGGAGCTGAGCTAAGGCTCACTCGGCCCCCGCCGTGCAGCCTGCAGCATTTTGGTGGCCCCTGTATGGGGAACGCCCAAAATTTAAAGGTGAGTAATATCGCTTGCCCCTAAGGAAAGGCGACAGAATGGGTATTTTTGTTTTGATTTATTCTGCTTTTATTTCAGGCTCTCTAGCCTTACAATTTTTTCAGGCGAATTGGGAAAAATGGTTGGCTCAAGGTTTGAAGTTATTCGGCCCTGAGAAAGAAAAAATTGATATAATCATTTTCCTCCTCTCCGTTTCTGTTTAATCTGTTTTGGCTTTCTTCTATCCTACCTCATTGGGTTACGTTACCTTTATAGTAGATTAGAATCTAGTAAAAAACAAACCGAAAGACTGTTAAATAAATTGTTAGAGGTCCAGGCTATGGCAGAAAACATATTAGGTCAAGCAAAACAAAATGTCCCTCAAGCTAGTCAGACCAAAGAAAATTTGAAGAAGGCAAGGTTAGGGAAAAAACGGCCCTCAGATAGGGAGGCTACTACTAACTCCGTTCCATCACCAGAGGGCGTAATTCAACCAACAGCTTCACCTGTAGCTGAGCAGCCCTCAGTTTCCATAGGTGATGAGCGGAATCCTGAGGCAGGACCTCAAAAGTTAGCATGCCCTGTAGTTGAGCGGGGAGAAGAAAGGGAACGAGTTTACCGTGCCTTAGATTTCAAAATAGTAAAGCAATTAAAGGAAGCTGTACAAACCTATGGACCTGCCGCTCCCTTTACTGTCAGAATGGTCGAATCTATTACCAGCTGGGACTTAACACCAGAAGATTGGGCTAGCGTGTGTCACTCTGTGCTAAATGGAGGACAAAATTTATTATGGAAAATTGCCAATGAGGAATTTTGCAGGGAGACAGCTAGTCGAAATGCAGCAGCAGGTTACCCTGAAAGAGATGTACAAATGCTATTAGAAAGAGGACCTTATGAGGGTCAGAGGCAACAGATTAGATATGATCCTGGCGTATACGCTCAGATCGCTATAAATGTAATTAAGGCATGGAAAACTTTGAAGGGACAAGGGGATTTACAAGGTCAACTATCTAAGATAATACAAGGAGTTAATGAGCCCTACGCTGACTTTGTACCTAGACTTATTGAAACAGCCTCTAAGACATTTGAAAATACAGAACAGGCAATGCCATTTATAAAACAACTGGCTTATGACCAAGCAAATCGTTGCTGCAAAGAGGTCATTAGACCGTGGAAACATGAAGATTTAAACACATATATTAAATTATGTAGAGACATTGATGAACAAGGACAAGTCATGGCAGCTGAAGTAAAACAGGCTTTAGATACCAAGCCAAAAACATGCTATAATTGCAATCAGAAAGGACATTTTAAAAGAAATTGTCCCATAGGAGGAGGGTTTAACAAAGCTAGGTATCAAAGGAGTAGAATCCCGGGTATTTGCCCACGATGCCATAGAGGGAGACATTGGGCTAATGAATGCCGTTCTCAAACCACCATAGAGGGTATTCCATTATCAAAAAATGGACAAAGACCAAGTGTCTACCCACAATATCGTGGAGAAAGGTATCAGGCCCCGTTGCCAAAAAACGAATTGGAGGGCCCAATGCCCCGGGGCCCAAAGCCACAAATATACGGGGCAATGGAGGAACCCAGCAGCACCATCAAGGTAGTGCCCAGGACGCATTATCCATTAGATCCCTCATCAGACAAACTAGAGGGAGCGCAGGGTTGGACATCTGTGCCTCTGCCAGAGTAGTATTAACTCCAGAGATGGGAGTTCAAATCATTCCCACAGGAATAAAAGGACCTCTTCCCCAAGGAACAGTAGGCTTATTATTAGGATGCAGTTCTTCTACACTAAAAGGACTTATGATAAGTCCTGGGGTAATTGATCCCGATTATGAGGGTGAAATAAAAATTATAGCCAGTTCTCCAAGAGGTATATCCGTAATTTCATCAGGAGATAGAATAGCACAGTTATTAATAATACCCAGCCTACATGATGAATTTTCCAGTTGTAATGTAGAAAGAGGTTCCAAGGGATTAGGCTCTACAGGTGTAGATTGGGCTATGCTTTCTTTAAATTTAGATTCTCGCCCAATGCTAAAATTAAATATTCAAGGACATGATTTTAATGGGCTGCTGGACAAAGGTGCTGACCTCAGCATCATATCTCGTCAGGAATGGCCAAAGCACTGGCCATTGCAACAAGCCACTCAAATGCTTCGAGGCCTAGGAGTGGCAACTAACCCCCATAGAAGTGCTATGGTATTAGATTGGAGGGATCCTGAAGGATGTGAAGGAACTATACAGCCCTATGTATTGGACCATCTTCCCATAAATTTATGGGGACGAGATGTCCTAGATCAATTAGGATTGACATTAACAAATAACGTCAATTCTAACGCGCCCACTAGTAGGGCTAAACAAGGCTTTAGAAAAGAAAAAGGATTAAGGAAACAAGATCAAGATATGACAGCACCAATTCAAATAGATCAAGAAATAAATAAACATGGATTGGGTTTTCAAAAAGGGCCACTGAGACAATCAAAATTACATGGAAATCAGAAAGACCAGTGTGGGTTCCTCAGTGGCCCCTGACTAAAGAAAAGATACAAGTAGCCCATGATCTGGTCAAACAACAATTAGCGGAAGGACATTTACAACCTTCCATATCTCCCCATAATACTCCCATTTTTGTCATTAAAAAGAAATCTGGTAAATGGAGATTATTACAAGATTTAAGAGCCATTAATAATGAGATGGTTATTATGGGACCTGCTCAATCAGGGATTCCCCAATTGTCTGCTTTACCAAAAACCTGGCATGTGTTAACTATAGATATTAAGGATTGTTTCTTTTCAATTCCAATTCATCCCGAGGATAGTCCACATCTTGCATTTACTATCCCTGCACTAAATCATGAAGGTCCTGATCAGAGATATGAGTGGAAATTTTTACCCCAGGGGATGGCGAACAGCCCGACTATGTGTCAAATTTATGTTAATAAAGCAATCCAGCCACTTAGAAATCAAAATCCTGAAATACAAATATTTCACTATATGGATGATGTGTTATTAGCACATAAAGATAAGAACACATTACTAGAATGTTATGCCACACTTACAAACTTACTAAAAAATTATAATCTAGACCTAGCAATAGATAAAGTACAATTAAATTTTCCAATTAATTATTTAGGAGTTTTATTATTCTCAACCATGGTCCATCCACCAAAAATTCAAATACGAGTAGATCAACTCAAATCACTTAATGACTTTCAAAAATTATTGAGAGACATAAACTGGATAAGGCCTTACCTAGGCATACCAACAGGAGAATTAGGACCCTTATTTGATATTCTAAAAGGTCCATCAGATCCAAATTCACCCCGCATGTTAACGCCTGAAGCAAGAAAGGCATTAAAAATCATTGAAACATATATGGAAAATATGCATTTGGATAGAATTGATATAAGTTTGCCTTTATTATTTATTGTACTACCAACAAAAAATATTCCTACAGGAGTATTTTGGCAAGAAGGTCCATTATTGTGGATACATTTATCGTATTCCCCTAATACTATTCTTACTAGATATCCTGAGGCTGTAGGACAATTAATACTCAAAGGGATAAAAGCAGCAAAGGGAGTATTTGGGATTTCTCCCAATAAAATTATTACTCCATATACTATGGATCAAATTGATGAGTTAGCTAATGAGTTGAATACTTGGGCAATAATCATGTGTAAATCTAGTGTCTCATTTGATAATCACTTGCCATCTAATCTCTTGTTGTCCTTTTGGTCTAAGCATCCTGTAGTTTTTCCAAAAATGACCAAAAAAACCCCTATCAGGAATGCTCCAAATATATTCACTGATGGGTCAAACAATGGTACAGCAGCGGTAGTTACCCCTGATCAAACTTTTACATTTTTAGTACCCAAACAATCAGCTCAAAAGGTAGAGCTCAATTCAGTATTACAAGCTTTAATGATGTTCAAAGATTCTGTATTTAATTTATTCTCTGATAGCCAGTATGTAGTTAATGCTATACCATCCCTTGAAGATGCTGGTAGGATTTCTCCTTCCTCTACTGTTTTCTCTTTGTTTTCTGCTATACAAACTCTAATCTGGGACAGAAAAGATCCATTCTTTATTGGACATATCAGGGCACATACAGGGTTGCCTGGAGCCCTTAGTTTGGGTAATGAACTAGCAGATAAATCTACACATGACATACATATTTTCTCCACAATAGAAGAAGCTATAAATTTTCATAAAAGGTTCCATGTCAATGCTAATACCTTACAAAAACGTTTTAAAATAACTAAGGAACAAGCCAGATATATAATAAAACAATGTCAAAATTGTGTGACATTTTTACCACAAGTTAATCTTGGAGTCAATCCTAGAGGACTGATACCTAACCATATTTGGCAGATGGACGTTACACACTTGCCAGAATTTGGAAAATTAAAATATTTACATGTTACAGTTGATACTTCTTCTGGATTTTTAATGGGCTCCCTTCATGCCGGAGAAAAAACTAAAGATGTTATAGCTCATTGCTTACAAAATTTTGCCACTGTGGGTGTTCCTAAACAGTTAAAAACTGATAACGCTCCTGGTTATACGTCTAACTCTTTTAAACAATTTTGCTCATCATTTGGCATTACTCATATAACAGGAATCCCATACAATCCACAGGGACAAGGCATAGTTGAAAGAGCTCATCAAACTATTAAAATGTACTTATTAAAACAAAAGGAGGGAATTGGAAAAGGGTATATATCCCCCAAAGATAAACTTAAAATAACCCTTTTTACTCTAAACTTTCTAAATTTGGATTCATCAGGACTTAGTGCTGTGGAAAGACATATGTATCTGAAAAATGTACATAAGCCTAAGGTACTTTGGAAAGATATTCTAACAGGACAATTGAAAGGTCCGGACCCAGTAATAGTCTGAAGTCGGGGCTCCGTCTGTGTTTTTCCACAGGAGGAGCAGCAACCAATTTGGATTCCAGAGAGATTAACTAAAACAATTTCTACAGAAAAAGAAGATGATTTGACTCAAATCCATAACAGCTGATATCCAGAGTTCCAGCTTGGCTATTCTTACATCTACAACAGTGATTTACCACGGTGCCTTTTTCAATATCTATTTTATTATTACATTTTTCCCACATCATAAAGTTCTATTTTATTTATTTATTTATTTTTTCTCTTTCTTTTTGAGCTCATACAAACCTAGGTTAATGTCTTTCTGATTAGTTTTATTTTTTGACTGTGTTTTATTTTTTTTAAATGTAAAGTTTTTAAACATTGCAATGGAGATTTCACCTAGGTATAGCTACAAGGCCTTTATTTACTATTGTCTTATATGTTCTATGTTATGTATGCACTGTTTTGTGTTGTATGTCTGTATGTGTGTATGTCCATATTTCATTTATAAGGAGCGCTCATGTATAAATAGATATAAATGGATCCAAAAAAAATTAAATCACATGACTTATATGGTTTAATTTAAATTAGGTAAACAGCTGTTATAAATTTTGCTTTTAAAGGTGGTTAACAGATCTGTTTGTTTACTTTCACCTTTCCTTTTCATTATATTTAATAATTCTGTTCAGGATAATGTCTCTTTAGCACCATGGCCAGAATTCCCATCTCCATCCCAGTGCCGGTGAAGACTAAGATAAAACCAAACTACAACTTCTATGATAGCTATCACAGTAAACTGTATAAACTGATACATCAATCAACATAACTCAATAAGTATGCTCAATCAAGGACTTAATTTACTTTGGGAGGAAATGGACATATTGACAGACTCCTCCACTTTGAACTGCTCAATCAAGGACTTAATTTACTTTGGGAGGAAATGGACATATTGATAGACTCCTCCACTTTGAACTGCTTACACAACTTGCCTGGACTATGTATCACCTGTATGCATTGTGCTCTATTTGTTGATACAGCGAATTATGGTAGTGCTGAAATATCTTAGCTGCTGTGTCACCAGTGTTACTGTTCTTCCTAAGGAGCCATCAATTGACTTGATGTCGTGGCATTTCTGTATCTTCCTCCCTTCTACTAGTGATGGTCTAAAACTTGGGGGCCAACAGAGGTGAGGCAAGAACCTCACCCCCCCCACTGGCACCAAGGTTAAATTTGGGGGCCAACAGAGGTGAGGCAAGAACCTCACCCCCCCACTGGTGCTTAGGCCTATCCACAAGCATGGCTATGCTAGACCGGTAGTCAGTGACGGGTTGATCTGATTACAGTGGATTCAACCTAAGACAGGAAACTGACGTGTAAAAGTCAGTTCTCCCATGATGGGTAAGAACCACATGTTAAATTGGACAACCTACCAGGCAGGGTCCCTAGCCACATTGCCATTGCTTAATTAAACAGAAGGGGGCAGATGCTAGGAGCCACTGCAAAAGTATTACATTCATATGGAAATTGGACTCCTACTGTTCACCTAGGCCCATTTGGGGACTCAAGTTACAAGACTCCCAGAGAGTTCCCATTGGTTGAGGAAGGATGGTAGGAGGATGTTCCGGGGGAAGAGGAGCCCCCGTGTCCAATAGAGACACACGTGTGTGTGGACCGGCTTGTTAGGGGGACGCACACGGCCTCTCACAAAATAAAACTTTGTTTCAGTTTGATTGGCTTGTGTTTTTGTGCTCAGCCGGGTTGCAGGATTGCAAGCAGGCTTGCACTGACAGCGACCCGCAGAAGCGCCCAGCAGGAAGGCGGCAGGTGAAAACAGCAGCGGGCAGGAGCAGAGCTAAGGCTCACGCGACCCCCGCCGTGCAGTCTGCAGCAATTGATCATCTCAATAGATGCAGAAAAAGCATTTAACAAAATATAGCACCCCTACCTGTCAAAATAGTAGAAACACTAGGGACAGAAGGAACTTTGTAAAAGCATTGTAAAAGCTATCTATGCTAAACCCAAGGCAGCATCATTCTAAGTGGAGAAAGGTTTAAAGCATTCACTCTAAAAACTGGAAGCAGACAGGGTGCCCCCTCTTTCACCACTTCTATTCAAGTTCATCCTTGAAATTGCCAGAGCCATTGGACAAAAAAAAAGAAATTAAAGGTATACAAATAGGTCAAGAAGAATTCAAATCTCACTCTTTGCTGATAGTATAATGTCATATTCTTAATTTTTTAATTAGACCATAATAGTTATACATAGAATTTGGGTTGATTTGGAAAAGATCCTACGTGCATGGAATCTGATTTTCTCCATTCAGTCTCCACTCCCCATCTCCCTCCTATTCCCGCCTCCATTCTTTTTTCTCTACTGATCTTTCTTTGGGTCATTTATCTGTTAATTTCTGACTGGTACTTTCTACATATACATACAGCTGCAGTCCCCTGTTTTAGACTTCCATGTGCACATAACATGATCTGCGTAAAGACCTTTCACATTCCCTCCCTTCCCAAATCTCTCTGCCCTCTCATTCTCTTTCTACTCCACTGGTCTTCCCTGTATACTTAAGATAGCCAGTCCAACCCCACTTCATCAACTTCTTTCCTCTATTTTGCTCTGGCCCTGATAATTTCAGCATTGTACAAAAATAGTTAACTTCTGCCTTTCCGAACACAGAGATCAAGATTGATGTAAAATGAGAAAAACTCTACATTGGAAAACACTGAAGGCAACACTGACTGCTTCTGCAGATGATGACTCTGCTTTGTAAATTTTTTTCTTAACATTTGCAATGAAAATGAACTTCTCCAAAAATCTTATGTTTACATAAAACAACAACAGGAGACAGAGATTACTGAGACAGTGAGATATGACTTCACGCAATGATGAGGTAGAATGGCTTTCTGTTGTCTTCTAGCAATACTCTGGTTACTCCCACCCACAATCACCCCTGCACATGTGTGCGGCTCCATGGGTCATATTCCCTGAGACCAGTCCTACAGGTTATCAGTCTCCAGGCTGCTTTTCATTCGATATTATTTGCCATGTTGCTGCAGATTAACAAGCCTGTTTGGGGTTCTCTCAGTCCATTTTCATCATGGTGTCTTTTCCTCTGTTTTGTAGCTATGACAACATTGGAAATGAGCAATCAATCATTTGTCACTGAATTCATCTTCTTGGGATTTTCCAACCACTCCAACCTACAGGGCTGGTTCTTCCTGCTCTTTCTGGTCATTTACCTGACCACTCTCTTGGGGAACATGCTCATAATAGTGGCCACCAGGGTCAGTCCTGCTCTCCACACTCCAATGTACATTTTCCTCACCAATTTGAGCTTCTTGGATGTCTGCTACACATCCACCACCCTCCCAGTACTGCTGATGAACTTCTTCTGGGAGAAGAAAGCCATTTCTTATGAGGGCTGCCTTTCCCAGACCTTCTACTTGGTGACAAGTGCTGGCACAGAAGGCGTCTTACTGGCTGTGTGGCCAGTATGACTGCTGTGTGGCCACCTGCCGTCCTCCTCAGTACACAGTCATCATGAGTGTGAAGGTTTGTGTTAGCCTGCTGACTGGGTCCTGGCACTGTGGGCTGGTGAATTTGGTCACACACATGGTTCTGGCCGTCACACTCACTCTGTGTGGGCCCCACAAGATCAGCCACTTTCTCTGTGACACCCCATTGCTCCTGAAGCTCTCCTGCTCAGACACCTCTGTCAACGAGTCTGCGCTCCACGTTGTCAGTGCCACCATGGGCCTGAGCCCTTGCCTTTTAACTGCAGGCTCCTATGCACTCATCATGGTGGCCATCCTGGGGATTCCCTCTGCCTAGGGCAGGAGGAACGCCTTCTCCATCTGTGCGTCCCCCCTCACTGTCGTGGTGGTCTTCTATTGAACAGCCAACTTCCACTATGACAGGCCCAGAGAAGGCTGGACACGCACACCCTGGTCTCTGTGCTCTTCTGTGTGGTGACTCCCATGTTGAAGCCCATCATTCACAGCCTGAGAAGCAGGGAGGACCAGAGTGCCCTGAGGAAGCTTGCTGGGAAACAGACTGTATAGTGAGATTAGAACTAGATGATGGTTTCATTCTAGAAAATGTCTTAGTTGTAGAAATATGTGGACTCTTCAGCAGCAATTACAAGAGTGCTCTCTCCATACACAGTGTCTCATGAACAGTGTGGTGCCCCTCCAACCAGGGGAAGCACACTGTGCTAAGTATGTGACACATTGTGACCTCACCTGGGTTCTCTAATCCACAGGTATTTCAGAATATTTTTATTACTTTTCTCTCCAAAAAAAGCCCATACCCAAAGCAGTCAATCTCCTTTCCCCCAATATTGCAGCTCTACCCAACACTAGTTAATGTGAAGTGCTATGTGCAATGTGACTTTGACTTGCATTTTCCTAATGGATCTTGATTCTAAGTTTTAAATAAACACCATTTCTGTGTTTCTCCTTCACATGTGGAAAGACCCATGTATACACTCGAGATTCTGTGGATATTTTTAATGAAGTAATACCATATATGCCTTTTGGATCTGACTCTTTTCACTTAGGATGTTTGCAATTTTCAGTTATATTGTAGCTTGTATAAGTATTTTAGTTTATTTCTCTTTATTGTGATTGATTTCCATCTTATGAAAATGCCACATTTTTTTGTTCATTTCCCACTGGATAGTAATTTTTACTTTGTGTCTGTGTGGGTGTCGTACTGCAGATTGAACCCGGAGCCTCCTGCACACAAAACAATGTTCTACCACTAAGCCAAAGCCCAACCCTTTTAAAAATTTTGTTTGGAGACAGGGTCTTGTAAATTTGCCAAGGTTGTTCCTGAATTTGTGATCCTCCTGCCTCAGCTTCTTGAGTAGCTACATTACAGATCTGCTGGGTCATTTTCACTTTTTGACTAATATGAATAAGATTTGTATATATAATATGAACATTATATATAATATGAACATTATATGAACATTCATGTACAAATCATTGGTGGACAACTTTTTTATTTATCTTGAGTTTGTAAGTAGGAGTGGAAGAGGTGGATCGTTAACTCCATATTTAACTTTCTGACGAAGTTCCAGATCATTTTCAGACCAGTGGAACCAGCTTACCTTATTATTAAGAGTGGTAAATAAAGCTTCTTATTTCCTCACTCCCTTAACAACACATCATTATCATTCCTTTTATTGTGATGACCCTGGAATGTGTGAAGTGCTTCATCAAATGTGCTTTAGCTTTGCCTTTCCCTGATGGCTAATCATTCTTAAATCTTTTAAAGTACTGTTAATTTGTCTCTCCTAAGCATGAGGAAAACCCTGTTGTATTATGGGAAATTTTAAGTTTTAGAGACTTACCTCTTTATCTAATACTTTTATTTTTATTTTTGTGCAGTAAAATACTACAAGACTTTCAAGCTTGTTGTCTTTTCTACATCTGTGCCCAAAAGATCTGTTTGATGACTCTTTTTTTTCCCCTACTTTTAAACTCCATAGCAAACAATTTCTTCACCAGGTCATGAGCAGGATCATAAAATTAAGGGGCACGAAGTCATACAGGGTTTGGTAAGGGATCAGCCCTTAGCAGGAGTGGATCAGCTGAAGATAGTGGGGATGCTTCTAATATTGTGGCTTCTGATATCTGTCCATCTGGCAAAGTATGTAACATAAAGGAAAAACTTCATATGCCATGCGAAATCTATCCCAATAAGTGTACACCCACCCTGACCCTTTCTCTCCCTAGGGGGAAGTGAAGCCAGTCTTGAGGTTTCAGCCACTCAAAACTTCTTAGCAGAAATCTCACTCTGAACTTCGCTCACCCACATCCCAGAAGAGAGAGGACGCTGATCTTCTTGCTTCATGCTGGGAACAGGTGATTGCCAAGACATTAATGAATTCAACAGCGAATTAACTGCTCTCCATTGTTGCAATTGAACTCAAGCCATTGCCCTTGAGTTGTGTTTGCACACTGAGGAGTCCCAGAGCAGCTGCAGAGGAAAGGCTAGATGTATATTCCCAACAGGTCGGCCCCAGACCTCTATAAATGTCCATCAAAGGAAAATGTATTGTGAGAGATCAGAGGATTTTGACTCCTTAATAAGGCCACAGATATGCGACAGGCAACTTTCAGAATAACAGGTCCGTTTTGTGGTGAATGGAGACCAACAGCCAGTTTTACCAAGAGCTTTCTTTGCAGCCCAGGTGCTAGTATGGAGAGCAGCAAGGGCCACACCAAAACCAGAAATCTACGCCTCTCTGTGAGAGTTGCTGGTAAGTAGTTTATTTACCATCACAATTTTCAAAAACACTATCCCAGAATCAGAATATACCTACACCTTAAAAACATATTACAGAATATGGAACATATTTTCATTATCATTTTGATGGCATTTATGTAATGACCTATCATAGCACCTTTTCTATGTGTGTCTAAGTTTCCACAATACTACTTGTATTGCCAGAGTAGAAATAACTTCAGAGGTTATCACAAAACCTGAGGGATTTAGCATGATGCCTCCAGTACTGGAAGAAAACCCAAAATATAACCAGAAACCCTGAGATGCCTAAATTCCTTAAGTGAGATGGTGTGTGTGGAAAATTACTTATGGTAAACAATAGATAATGCTAAGTGTTAATCCTCTGCTTTTGATGAGCAGGACAGAAAGGAATAATTTTTAGGGAGAAAATATAGGGACACATTCTCATTATGATACAATATAGCATAACAATAGACCTACCAAAATATCTGTTTAAATAAAAATCATTATTGTAGAAGAAGTTATGTTTAGAAACGTATTCATTCACTAACTAGGGGTTTTTATCTTTATCTTACAACACGTGAATGCTTGGGGAGGGGAGTTGCAAGCAATTATTAACTGTAATAAATTCCTGAAGCTTGTGAGTAATCTACTTCATATACAACCCCCCTCCTTTAGAAATATTATATTTTGGGGTCATTCATAAGTGACTTTATTCTCGGTCACCTGAGTTTCTCAGAAGCCACTGGGCTATGCTGCCTCATTTATGCCCACAGAGGCTTTATTTTTCTCATCAAGATATCCATACCAGAACCACTGAACAGAAATGTCCTCTCGCCTCTGTCAAGTCTCTGTTAGATCCTTTAGGTCCCACACAGTACCGTCTTTAAACAATCTTTTAAAAACTCTGCTCCATGGATGTACTTGACAGACCTTCTTCATTCTTCAAACTTTTACTGAGTGCACATTTACACAAGGTGTTGCCCTAGTGTTTAGAACCCAATTGAGAGGCCCAACTAGGACCTGGAGAAGTGCATATTCAAGATGGAATGAGGGGCTTTGACAAGTATTAAGTGCTCCATTCCCAGAGCTGCCCAAGCAAACACTAAGGGAAAATAATGATAATTTGTAGATTACATAGAATTGTT
Source organism: Ictidomys tridecemlineatus (assembly GCF_052094955.1). Classification (NCBI taxonomy): domain Eukaryota; kingdom Metazoa; phylum Chordata; class Mammalia; order Rodentia; family Sciuridae; genus Ictidomys; species Ictidomys tridecemlineatus. Next base: position 14,330 of record NW_027524343.1, read on the forward strand.
ACCAAGTTTCCTGCACATATTGAGTTCATCTTCCCATTAGATTGTAAGTTGGTTGAAGGACAGTGTCGGAGACCAGCTCCAACAGGGAGTCTCAGGAGACAAAAGGATAGTGAGGAGTCGGCGAAAAAGAGGGTGGAGAAACAATACAGACACCAAAGTGAAGGTGTTGATCCCAATCTTGACTTGTGAAGTTTATCAAATATACTTTTTATTTTGGCAGGCTTACAGTACTTTGTGGTTACAAAACAGGAATCATTATTCAAACAAAACAAAATATTACGTAGCTACTATTAGAATAGAAGAATGGATCTTGGCTTATGCATAAGCAAGCATTTGTACTTTCAGTTCGAGTTTTGCTTTGAGCTGTTTCTGCTTAGTTAACTTTTAATAATAGTTACAAATGTCCCAAACTATTGGCCTATACCTTGACTATTCCTTCTTGACTTACTGACTGGAACTGGTGCCATGGTTACGGCAAGTAGTTGATTTGTTATTACTTGTAATCAAACAAAAGTAAGAGCACAAACCATTGTGCACAGGAACAAGAACAAGTTGCCCAGTACTAAGCACTAATCTATCTTCTTAACATTATTTTTTCTTCTCTAGATTTAAATTTAATTTCTCAAAAACTTCCTTGACAGGAATACAGGGAGTTTTTCTTTAGACATTAACAATTTACATTCCACAGCTAAATCATTGCATTTAGAGCAAACAGATCTATGCTTTAGAAGTAATTGCATTAATTGGGAAAGTCATGATTTTTCCTTTATACTTAATGGTCATATGAGAAATCAAAACTATACTTATTAAAAAAATACAAAAACAAATCAGCCCATTCCCAGAATAATACTGCGCTCCTCCAGAGAATGGACGACTTGCGCCATCCACCTCAGTAGGGCCTTGCCATTGCCTGAGTCAGGGGTGGGGCGCAGCAGGACAGGGATCAGATCTTATCCTCTTTGAGTTTCTTAGTAGATCTGGCTTACGACTAAATTAGACCCCGTATAGGAACAAAATTGAATTGAAACTAACCACTACCAAGAAAAGAAATTTTAAAATCCTAAATGGAAAAGAGAATTTTTTATTTTGAAGAATTTTATAACTAGAAGGCTCTGACATATCGTAAGAGGTAATAATTTTTCTTCCCTTTCCCCTTTATGCTAGAAGAAGCACAGGTGAAATAAAAAGAACTGAAAGAGCTGGCACAGTGGTGCACGCTTTTAACCCAGCAGCTCAGGAGGCTGAGGCAGGAGGATAGTGAGTTCAAAGACAGCCTCAGCAAAAACAAGGCACCAAGAAACTCAGTGAGACCCTGTCTCTAAATAAAATATAAAATAGGGCTGGGGATGTGGCTCAGTGGTCAAGCCCCTGAGTTCAATTTCCGGTAACTGTCCCCCTACACCCCGGCCCCAAAAAAACAGAACTGAAATAGATGTTAAACGCTGAATTGAGTGCTGAATCTCCAAGACAGGATGAGGCTTTTTCCTGGTGAATTTGTTAAGATTTTAAACCTACCAGTTAGGGGTAAGGGCATCCCTGCATGTTAGGTGAAAGAGCCCAGCCTCCCCCAAAGTGTGTCCTTGGACCAGCATCACTGAGAACACTTGGAAGTCACTGACTGAGGCCAACAGTTTTGCACAATGACCTCTGATCTTTCCCTTGGCTCCAAGCACCCACACTACATGGAAGTATATGAGGACAACTCTGGGCCAGGCCAGATAGCTCAAAGATTTCACAGTAATAAATTGACATTGCCACAAGCACCTGAAATCATTCAGATATTTTTTCTGAATAAATTGACCTTGTACTGTGTGTGTGTGTGTGTGTGTGTGTGTGTGTGTGTGTGTGTGTTTTAAGCAATTTACTGGGCAACGTGAAAATTGGATTTAAAAATTTTAATCATTGCTTGTGCTATTGAGATCAAATAGGAATCATTGTTTCCCTGATGTGCATAAGGGTTTTAATGATCACACCATTCTTCCTCGTTTTGGTCATGCCCATTTTTTTTTTTGTTTGAGGAAATGAATTTATAAGGTTAGTCAGCAAAACATTTCATTTATTGCCAAAGAAATAAAAAAAGTTCTTCTTTTAAGACTCTAGACTTATTTATTTTATTTTGTTTATATTTAGATTTTAAAAATTAGTTGTGCTTAACTGAAGCACCGACGTTCTATTGAAATTTAAATACTTTAAGCTTCTTAAGGCCCTGAGATTTGGAATTTTAATGAATGCTGTGTTGGCCTATTAATCATGTGCAATGAATTATTAGAACCAAAGACAAAAATGTCTGGGCATTGAAGATAATAAGACAGTTTACTAATATATGGTATTATCATCAGGTAACAAAGTATCACTACAAATAAGAGTTATTACATGATAAATTTTCTGAGTCAATTTCTTATTTTGTTTCTTAAATCATAATTGTTAATACATAATAAATGTACAAATTAATGTACATTATGCAAAATAAAAGGATTCATTGATGTTTTCCTACTTGCATTAATATATTGTGCATTCATTTCAATTCTTTTTTTCTGTAAAATGGGAATAATAAGACCTTTACAATAGCAGTATGCACAACTTCAGAGATTGTATTTTTAAATCCCTAAACATTTACGTTTAGTTTTCTCTTTTACACATCCACAGACCATGTACAAATTTCCCATAGTAAAATCTGCTGGAACTGCCTTTTATGAAGAATTTTATTTCTTTTTCAGAAAAGATCTAGATATCTACCTATAAAAGAGATTGTCATATTGATCTTTTTGATACAGGGAGTTAAAAGAAAGTACATGTCACTGATTTCTAAATGACTTGAAGTTCATCCAGGTAGTTAATAGAGAAAACAGAAAATGTAAGAAATGTCAAGTACATGTACCTTCCAGCTCCATTTCAAAGTTGATTTATTGTAAATCAATGCTAATATGGTAACCTCTTGTTAAGGGAAATTATTTAGAGAAAGCGATACCTACAACTGACCTAGATAGTGTGGTGTTTTTAGTCATTTCTGGATAAACTTTTACTACAATTTTTGTTCACACCAAGTATCACAAGAATCCCTACTTTCTCTATTTCCTTCTCTACTTTCTATATTATCCTGGGGGATTTTATATTTACCCTTTGCTGTAACAGTTGCCTTCAAGACAATGACTCCCAAATCCACACCTGCAGTTCTAGGCTTTCTGTGAAGGGCATTTCCACGTGATTATCCCACAGATAACTCACATTTAACATTACTCAAATCAAATCCACCAAAGCCTCCTCTACATCTGCTATTCCTCACATATTCCTGTTTTCCTGAGTGATCCCAACAGCTAGCCAGCCTGCCCAAACTGATTTGTTGTCTTTACCATGTCCTCTTCAACTAGGACTTTAAAGTTCTCCATATTCTTCTCCATGAGGGCTTCAGAGATTTCCTCCCACCTTCAACACAGCAGGTCTTCAGATACAGACCACTTCATTTTGATCTTGTTTTAGCACTCAGATCACTCTTTGGAACTAAACAGGTGTGTCTAAAACCTGGGGAACCAGGTTTCACAGTTATCGACCCCTGCTCCTTGGACTCACACACACAATTCCATGAGTGGGTCTATCTGCGTGTTCTAGACCTAGAGATCTGATGATTTTCTAAAACCCAGTCTATCTCCCTCCAGATTCCCCTGTTTTCAGTCTGCACTCACCTGAAAGAGATTTATGGTCCCGTATTGTTGATACTCTGCAATCATTAATGTTGCTCATACCCAAACCTGGCTTCCAGAGACACACCTGGGCTCTCTCACCCATAGAATTGTGGGGAGTGGGACATTTTCCAAGGTTCCTATTGCCAAGTACCTTGATTAGAAATCAGGCCTGACACAACTTCACAGAGCCTAGTCCTGGACCCATAGGCTGATACCCTGCCACCTCCCCTGAAGTAGCAGGCTCCTCAGAATGACCCAGGGCTTGGCAGCATCCACTAGTACTATCCCACCAGCCCCTTGAAACCTAGCTGGAGTCTACATAGAAACAGGGTACATCTCTACGGTAATGGGCTCCCTCCTCCCGCCCCAGTGTGATGCAGCTCTCAGAGGAGCTCAATAGTGAGGGTCTTTTCATTTATAGCAATTAGGATAACCAAGTGTTCTGAGCTTGCTGATCCTTAGATGGCAGATTCCTGCTATATTCTTTGAGATTTCTGCCATCAATGTTGCCTGAGATGCCAACTTGCCATCCCACTAACTATAAGACAGTGTTCTCAGTCAAGACCAATCCCACAACCAACAACACACACACACACACACACACACACACACACACACACACACATGCACACGCCCATCCATCATGGTGAGCAAGGCTTTGTATCTGTGATACAGACCGATGTGCTTCAAACAGATCGTGATCAGGAAACAACTGATGTCACTTGTAAAATGTGATATGTCCTGGACTATCACTGTGGTAAAAAAGAAGTAGAGAAATGCAAAAAATGGGAGAAAATACTTAACCTCTTAGAGACCTATAAAAATATTTAGATGTGGTTCCAACCAATCCTGAGTTAAAAATCATCTTTAAAAAATGCTTTTACTTCTATTTATCAATTTACTTACTTACTTACTTACTTACTTACTTACTTACTGCAGTACTGGGGATTGAACCCAGTGGCACTCTACCATGAAGGTATATCCCCAACCCTTTCAATTATTTGGGGCAGGGGGCCTTGCAAAGTTTCAAATTTATGATCCTCCTGCATTAGTCTCCCAAGTACCTGGGATTACAGGCAGGTACCACTCTTCCCCATTAATTACTTATTTTTAAAATAAGGCTATTTTTAAAAATTGAACTATAATTTGCACTCAAAGAATGCACAGATCTAAAGTGTACAGGTTTATAATATTTTAATAATATATATTAAAATATTTATAATATTTTACATATATATGAACTACCAAAAATCAGGATATAAAACATTTCCATCACTTTAGAAAATTCCTTCATGCTTCAACTGATATCACCCCTGAGCTCAAATAAGAAAAAAAGACCACCATTATTACTTGACCATTAGAGCTGTTTTGCTAATTTTTGAACTTTATTTAAAGGAAACATACAGTATATATTTTGTATCTAGCTTCTTTCCCCCAGATAATTTTTTTTAGATTTTTCAATGTTATTAATGTTCCAGTATTTGTGTTTCTAAAGTAACTAAATTATTTCACTGCATGATAAACCGTGATTTGTCTTCTGTCCTTCGGCTGAAGGCATAATATTTGTTGGAGTTATTATGAATTTTTACACAAGAATTTTTGTTAACTGTGCATTAATTTCCTTGGAAATATGCTAGGAATTGGATTGTTTTAAATAGAATAACTACATATTTAACTAAATTAAAAATTACTAAATATTTTTGAAAAGTAAGTGTATAGACTTCAAATTTCACCTTGAGTATCTATCGAAATAGCTAGAAAGCATGTTGTTTTCATCATTATAATAACCAAAAAGAGCAGAAGAAAATGCAAATTAATGACTTTCCTTTACTTTATTAGGGATAAAGATTATAAGGCAAACAACAAACCAAAGTCTAGGGAGAGATAAGAAACCAAAATAATCCAGGCATTTTTTTAACTATGGAAGAACTTGATACATAGGAATTTATTTATAAAAAAAACTCAAGTAAAAAATGGTTAATGGATTGCTAAAGACTAAGTATAGACTGGTTTAAGAGCATAAAGACCCAGAGGGCTATAGAAATAAGATGTTTGTATTTTTTTTCTTTTTCTCCATGGATTTCACAAAATGCTCCCAGGAAGATAGGGAAGTATTCTGAGAAAGTGTCTTTAACGGTATCATTTCTTGGATAGGTGGAGGGACAAAGAGCAGCAACAGCAGCCAAAACTCCTCCCAGACCCATTTCCTGATTTTTTTTGCATAGAACAAAAGCTGTAATCTTTAGGGGCAAGAGTAACAGAAACTGTTACATTAGGACACTCAAAGGAAAACTTTTGCAGCTATGGAAAGGAACAGGCCGAAATGTCTAACGTCGGGAGGAATAAGAACTAGGCTCAGCCATATTGCTAGAAAGTGGGTCACTGTGAAGGCCATATCCCTGTGACTGAGTTTACAGTACCTAAGGCAGGGCTTCCTGGAAACATCAGAAATCCCTTCTCTGTTTCCCACTAGTCCACTAACATGCATTGACTAAAAATAACAGTAGAATACAGCTAAGAATTCTTCAAGAAATAGATTATCTCTGGAGAACAGCGAAAATAGAATACACAAAAGCAAGCAGGGAACAATATTAACAAACTGAACTCAGCCATATAGAATAAGGATAACATTACAGTCAATTGAGATCAATCCCAGAATGCAAGGCTGGTTCAATATTCAAAAATTCAATCAACCAAATTTCCATAGTAACAGACTAAATAAAAAAAAAATATATATATATATATATATATATATATATATATATATATATATATATATATATATATATATCATTTCAATAGATGCAGAGAAAATAAGAAAATTCAATATCTATTTATGATAAAAACTATAACTAAATGAAACTAGGGGCAAAGTCCAGTGGTAGAGTGCATGCTTAGTATGCATAAGGCTCTGAATTCCAAACCCAGCACACATACACCAAAAAAAAAAAAACTACTAGTAAAAAATAGATAGACATTTTCTAACTTGATAAAAGGCATTGAGTAAATGTAATGTACCAGACACATAGCTTATATTATCTCAAAACTTTTTTCAGCAGTTGTGAAATGGACATCATTAATATCCTAAGAAAGGAACAAACTGAGGAATAGAGATGAGCTGACATTTTTACAAACAACATCTAATAAACAAAAGATGAATTTCAATCCACATCTATCTGGACCAAGAGCCTACTGTTTTACTATAATATTTTTTATTTAAGATTGAAAAAAAACAGAAATTTTAGTTCAAAACAATGGATCACGGATTAGCATGGGTAACATGATAGAAAATCAGTAATTGTATCAATCATTTTTTTTCAGGAAATGTAATATTTGGTGAGGTAAATCTTATAATACAAAAGAAGAAAAATACCTAAGTATATATCATTTGTCAAAATTTCTTGTATCTTATAAAACTTACAAAAATAAAAGTTTCTACTGAAAAAAATAGATCAATGTATTTAAAAGCAGGTGACTTATAATTTTACTTTTAAGAAATAATCAGAGATGATCACAGATACATATGTATGAAAGCTTCTATTCCAATATTTATGATAGTAAATGGAATGGAAGGTTTCTATGTTCAATAAAAAGGGAGATATTAACTTAATTTCATGTTAGGAAATAAAGATTACAAGGCAAACAAGTAAATAGAGTACAACAATATTGAAAAATTTTGCTTTGAATATTTTAAAGATAGATAGAGGTAGAATGGGATGAATGCAAAGAGAGCTTTGATTTTGTGACCTGTTTTATTCTTCTGAATAACTTTCTGCATTTTCTTCATTTTTCCACAATGAAAACTTATTATTTGAAATAACAGACATACAAAAAAGAATTCATCACAGTGAAGCACAGTGTTAGGAGGGAGATACTTCAGATTCAATGAAACAGAGGGGTTGATAGCTGGTTGTGCATTTTTACCAAGTCTTCATTTATTCTTACAAAAGAGCACCCATGCAAAAGTCTTTGAGAATTTATGCTCTCTCTAAAGTCACTCCTATACGTCACTTTCCAGAGTCCAGGCATCTCTGTATAAAATATTATTTTCCATGTTGCTGCAGATTAACAAGCCTGTTTGGGGTGCTCTTAGTCCATTCTTATCATGGTCTCTTTTTCTCTGATTTGTAGCTATGATACCATTGGAAATGAGCAATCAATCATTTGTCACTGAATTCATCTTCTTGGGATTTTCCAACCACTCCAACCTACAGGGCTGGTTCTTTCTACTCTTTCTGTTCATTTACCTGACCACTCTCCTGGGGAACATGCTTATAATAGTGGCCACCAGGGTCATTCCTAGTCTCCACACTCCAATGTACTTTTTCCTCAGCAATTTGAGCTTCTTGGACGTCTGCTACAAATCCACCACCCTCCCAGTACTGCTGGTGAACTTTTTCTGGGAGAAGAAAGCCATTTCTTATGAGGACTGCCTTTCCCAGATCTTCTTCTTGGTGATAAGTGCTTGCAAAGAAGGCTTCTTACTGGCTGTGTGGCCAGAATGACTGCTGTGTGGCCACCTGCCGTCCTCCTCAGTACCCAGTCATCATTAGTGTGAAGGTCTGTGTTGGCCTGGTAACTGGGTCCTGGCTGTGTGGGCTGGTGAATTTGGTCACACACACGGTGCTGGCCATCACACTCCCTCTGTGTGGGCCCCACCAGTTCAGCCACTTTCTCTGTGACACCCCATTGCTCCTGAAGCTCTCCTGCTCAGACACCTCTGTCAACCAATCTCTGCTCCACGTGGTCAGTGCCACCATGGGCCTGAGCCCCTGCCTGCCTCTTCACTGCAGGCTCCTATGTACTCATCACGGCAGCCATTTTGGGGATTCCCTCTGCCCAGAGAAGGAGGAAGGCCTTCTCCACCTGTGCATCCCCCCTCACTCTCATGGTGGTCTTCTATGAAACAGCCAACTTCCACTGTGACAGGCCCAGAGAAGGCTGGACATGGACAACCTGGTCTCTGTGCTATTCTGTGTGATGAGCCCCCTGTTAAGCCCCGTCATTCATAGCCTGAGAATTAACGAGGTCCAGAGTCCCCTGAGGAAGCTGGCTGGAGGGTGTGCATCCCTTTGCACGATCAAAGTCTAGACCAATCTTCAAACTGGAGTATACAGTCATCTGAAAAAAGATGCCTCCCAGGGACTTATAGGCACCTGGTTAGAGATTCTGTATTTGGAGCTTCAACTCCAACGCCCGCTTTTAAAATTTCTAATACTCCTTTCTCTCCACTCTTTTCACAAACACCCTTTTCCCACTTTCAGGTTCAAGTGTGTCAAACACCTTGTGTGGGTGTTCAGCACTATCTCTGTCTTTCTGTGTTCTCCCAACACCAGAGGGACAGAAAGTACGAGAACCTTGTTTCCCACACTCCTCTGCCTGCAGGCCTCTATTTTAGGAGGTTTTGTCAAGATCAGCCAAACACTAGGCAGAGAGGAAGAAAGGAAAGGAAGAAAGCATGTTCTTTTAGATTCCATAGCAGCAGCAGAAAACCAGCCCTGTAGAGGCAGGAACTAATCTCCTTGGTGCCAGGAGCTGTGTGTGCAGGCTCTTAGACAGCTGTTCCTGAATGTGGGTCACAGTAGCGTGGAATGAGCGTCTCTTTCCAGGGAAGTTAGGGTTTCCATATATTGGGTGGTGTCACCTGCCGTATTTTCTTTTCTCTTCCAGATCTCCCAACCATTTTATAACTTTTTTCTGTGTCAACTTTCTCTACCCTAAGACATCAAGAGTCGTTCTTCATCTCTACCGGACCACAATAGTGGTTTACATCAGATATGGTTCTAGATAACAGATCTGAGGAGGTAGGTTGGATGTCTGACCTGAGGGAATTGAATATGTTGATGATGTCACAGCCCATGGGAAAGAAGACCTGATAATTCCTGGTGTGTAATGACCCAAAAGAGACTTTAAGTTATCATGGCCTGAAATCAAATGTCTATGGAAAACTGAGCTTTGAAATAACACCATCGACCTTCAGCGTGGGAATGAACATTACAACATGACTACAGACTGCTGTTACTGACTGGAGTGGAGGACTTACAAACGAAAATGATAGGTTCAAGCATTATATTCCTCCTTCAAGTCAGGTTCAGATAATCAGAAATATTTTCTCTCTGAAAACTGATAAAGGTTAATATCAGAATAAAACATTTAATTCTCCAAATTGCAGAAGTACAAAGAAAATTATAAATCCACAACTTCTCTAGGTCTCTCTTATGTCAATTAGGACGTTAATAGGGGAATGATTGAGACCCTGTTAATTAGAATGGCAAAATACCAATGGAATTAGACAAATCTCAGAGCCTTGAACACTGAAATCTCCATTAACCCTCTTTGCTGTCAGAAGCAGGCCCTCCTCCCCCGAGGAGACTAGCTTTCCCTAAATTGAAGACCCTGTGGTGACTCTACCTGGGCAGTTGTCTTTTTTTTTTTTAAGAGAGAGTGAGTGAGGAGAGGAGAGGAGAGGAGAGCGGGGAGAGAGAGAAAGAGAGAGAGAGAGAGAGAGAGAGAGAGAGAGAGAATTTTAATATTCATTTTCTAGTACTCGGCAGACAAAACATCTTTGTTGGTATGTGGTGCTGAGGATCGAACCCGGGCCGTAAGCGTGCCAGTCAAGCGCACTACTGCTTGAGCCACATCCCCCAGCCCAATTGTCTTTAAGATGCTCATCCATCATCCCCACATTGTCACATTGTCACAAGACCCAACAGGGTGAGAGTGCTCCTTTCTCTCCAATTCTCTCCTTGTCATACTCATTTCTGTTTGTATTCTTGGTGGTTGCCTTTGTCACTGAAGTGAGATGAAATCTCAGGTAGTCTTGACTTGCAAGTATTTTCATATATTTGTTGGCCACTCACATATTTTCTTCTAAGACGTGTCTCTTTAGTTCATTTAGTTTCCCATTTGGTAATTGGGTTATGTGATAATTGGGTTATTTAATAATTGTGGGTTTGATGTTAAGTTTTTGGAGTTCTTTATTAATATTCTGAATATTCATCCTTTTTTAGAAGGGACCCTCATAAAGATTTGCTTCCTGTCCGTAGGTTCTCTCTTTATATTCTAATTGTCTCCTTTGCTGTGCAGAACCTTCTTAATTTCATGCCATCCTATTAGCTAACTTTTGGTGTTATCTCCTGAGCTTTGGCATCCTATTGAGAAAGTCATTGCCTCTGCCTGTAGGTTGGAGTATTGACTTTGTTTTTTTCTAGAACTGCATAATTTCTGGTCTAGTGCCTGGGTCTTTAATGAATTTTGAGTTGATTTTTTGCAGGTGAGCAATAGTTCAGGTCTCATTCTTCTGCATTTGGACAGGAGTGTAGAAGGACTGTTTCAGAGAGTAGATGTTAAAGATTGGAATGCAGAAGAACTGTTGCAGAGAGTAGAAGTTGGAGACTGAGGTGCACAAGAACTGTTACAGGAAGCAGAGTTAGGAGACTTGGGTGCACAAGGATCATTGAAGAGAGCAGAGTTTTCAGACTGAGGTGCAGAAGGACTGTTGCAGAGAGCAGATGTTGGAGACTGGGGTGCACAAGCATCATTGCAGAGAGCAGAGATTTCAGACTGAGGTGCATAAAGACTGTTGCAGAGAGAAGATGTTGCAGACTGGGGTTCAGAAAGACTTTTGCAGAGAGCAGAGGTTGGAGACAATGGTGCAAAAGGATGGTTGAAAACAGCAGTGGTTAGAGTCTAGGGTGCAGAAGGACCATTGCAGAGGTCAGAGTTTGGGAACTGAGGTGCAGAAGGATTGTTACAGAAAACAGAAGTTGAAAACTCTGTTGCAGAGAAACCCTTACAGAGAGCAGAGGTTGGAGACTGCAAGTACAGATGGACTGTTACAGAGAGCAGAGGTTGGAGACTGGGCTGGAGAAGAACTGTTTAAGAGAGCAGATGTTGGAGTCTGGGGTGCAAAACGACTGTTCCAGAGAGCAGAGGAGGGAGACTGGGTTATAGAAGGACTGTTGCAGAGAGCAGAGGTTGCAGACTGAGTTGCAGAAGGACTGTTACAGAGGGCAGAGTGTGAGGACTGGGTAGAAAATGACAGATACAGAAAGCAGAGTTTGGATACTGGGGTGCATAAGAACCCTTACAAATAACAAAGTATGGAGACTGTGGTACAGACGGACTTTTAAAGAGAGCAAAGTTTAAAGACTGGGGTGCAGAAAACTGTTATAGAGAACAGAGTTTGGAGACTGGGGTGCAGAAAGATTGTTGGGGTGAGCGGAGTATAGAAAATGGGATGTAGAAAGACTGTTGCAGAGAGCAGAAGTTGAAGACTGGGTATAGAAGGACTGTTGCAGAGAGCAGATGTTGGAGACTGAGGTGCAAAAGGACTGTTGCAGAGAGAAGACGTTGGAGACTGGGATGCAGAATGATCGTTGCAGAGAGCAGAGGTTAGAGACTGGGGTGCAGAAGGCTCATTGCAGTGAGTAGAGGTGGGAATCTCGGGTGCAGAAGGCCTCTTACAGAGAGCAGAGGTTGGAGACTTGAGTGCAGAAGGCCTGTTACATCGAGCTGAGTTTGCAGACTGGGTTTCAGAAGGGTTTGAGAGAAAGCAGAGGTTGGAGACTGAGGTACATAAGGACTGTTACAGAAAGCAGAAGTTGGAGACTGGGGTGCAGAAGGATTGTTGTAGAGAGCAGAGTTTTCATACTGAGGTACAAAAGAACTGTTGCAAAGAGCAGATGTTGAAGACTGGGGTGCACAAGGACTGATGCAGATAGCAGACGTTGGAGACTGTGCTGTAGAAGGCCTGTTACAGAGAGCAGAATTTGGAGACTGGGGTGCAGGAGTGTTACAGAGAGCAGAGTTTGGAGACTAGGTTGCAGAAGGATGTTTCAGAGAGCAGAGTTGGAGACTGGGGTGCACAAGGACTGATACAGAAAGCAGAGTTTGGAAACTGGGGTGCAGAAGGACCCTTACAGAGAGCAGAGGTTGGAGACTGCAGTACAGAAGGACTGTTACAGAGAGCAGAGGTTGGAGACGGGGGTGGAGAAGAACTGTTTCAGAGTGCAGATATTGGAGTCTGCGGTGCAAAATGACTGTTACAGAAAGCAGAGGATGGAAACTGGGGTGTAGAAGGACTGTTGCACAGAGCAGAGGTTGCAGACTGAGTTGCAGAAGGACTGGTAGAGCGGGCAGAGTTTGGAGACTGTGGGTGGAAAACGACGGATACAGTAAGCTGAGGTTGGATACTGTGGTTAATAAGGACCCTGACAAAGAACAAAGGTTGGAGACTGCGGTACAGATGGACTGTAGCAGAGAGCAGAGGTTGGAAATTGGGGTGAAGAATAACTGTTTTAGAGAACAGAGATTTGAGACTGGGGTGCAGAAGGATAGTTGCAGAGAGCAGAGGTTCAGACGAGGGTGCAGAAGAATCGTAAAAGAGAGCAGAGGTTGGAGATGGGATGAAGAATAACTGTTTTAGAGAACAGAGTTTTGAGACTGGGGTGCAGAAAGACTTTTACAGAGAGCACAGGTTGAAGGCTGGGGTGCAGTAGTTTTTTTTACAGAGAGCACAGGTTGGAAATTGAGGTTCAGATGAACCCTTACAGAGACCAGAGGTTGGAGACTGCGGTACAAAAGTAATGTATCAGAGAGCAGTGGTTGAAGACAGGTGTGCAGAAGGATCTGACAGACAGCATAGGTTGGAGACTGGTGTGCAGATTGATTGTTGCTGAGAGCAGGGTTGGAGACTGGGTGCAGAAGGATCGTTGAAGAGAGAAGAAAATGAAGACTGGGGTCAAAAGGCCTGTTACAGAAAGCAGAGTTTGGAGATTTGGGTGTAGAAGACGTGTTACAGAGAGCAGGGCTTGGAGACAGGGGTGCAGAAGGACCATTACAGAAAACAGAAGATGGAGACTGCGGAACATAAGGACTGTTACAGAGAGCAGAGGATGGAGACTGAGGTGCAGAAAGACTGTTACAGAGAGTAGATGTTGAAGACTGAGTTGTAGAAATACAATTGCAGAGAGCAGAGGTTGGAGCCTGAGGTGCAGAAGGACTGTTGCGGAGTGCAGATGTTGGAGACTTGGGTGTAGAAGGACTGTTGCAGAGAGCATAGGTTGAAGATTGGGGTGCAAAAAAACTGGTGCAGAAAGCAGAATTTAAAGCCTGAGGTGCAGAAGGACTGTACCAAGAGCAGAGGTTGAAGACTTGAGTGCAGAAGGACTGATAGAGAAAGCAGGGGTTGGAGACTGGTGTGCAGAAGGACAGTTACATAGAGAAGAGTTTGGAAACTGCAGTACAGATGGAGTGTTACAGAGAGCATAGGTTGGGGACTGGGGTTGAGAAGGACTGTTTCAGAGATCAGATGTTGGAGACTGGGGTGCAGAAGGACTGTTGCAGAAAGGAGGTTGGAGACTGGGATACAGAAAGACTGTTGCAGAGAGTAGGGGTTGGAGACTGGGGTGGAGAAGGACTGTTGCTGAGAACAAATTTTGGAGTCTGAGGTGCCGAAAGACTGTTACAGAGAGAAGTGGTTAGAGACTTGAGTGCAGAAGTACTGATACAGAAAGCAGAGATTGGAAACTTGGGTGCAGAAGGAATATAGTAGAGAGCAGATGTTGGAGACTGGGGTGCAGAAAGACTGTTTCATAGAGTAGAGGTTGAGACTTGTGTGCAGAAGAACTATTGCAGAGAGTAGAGGTTGGAGATTGGGGGTGCAGAAGAACTGTTTCAGAGAGTAGAGGATGGAGACTGGGGTGGAGAAAGACTGTTGCAGAGAGTAGCATTGGGAGATTGGGGTGCCACAGGACTGTTGCAGAGAGCAGAGGTTGGAGAGTGAAGTGGAGAAGGACTGTTACAAAGAACAGAGTTTGGACACTGTGGTGCAGAAGGACTGATACAGAAAGCAGAGGTTTTTAAACTAGGGTGCAGAAGGACCATTAAAGAAAACAGAGGTAGGAGACTGCAAAACAGAAGGACTGTTACAGAGAGCAGAGGTTGGAGACTTGGGTGCAGAAAAAGTGTTGTAGAAAACAGAGGTTTGTGACTAGGGTGCAGAAGGACCGTTGCAGAGAGAAGACTTGGAGACTGAGGTGCAGAAGGATTGATACAGAGAGCAGAGTTGGAGATTGGGGTGCAGTAGGACTGTTGCAGAGAGCAGAGGTTGGAGACTGGGGTGCAGCATAAATCTTGCAGAGAGCAGAGGTTGGAGTCTGACGTGCAGAAGGACTGATACAGAATGCAGAGTTTAGAGACTGGGGTGCAGAAGGACCATTACAGAGAGAAGAGGTTTGAGTCTACAGTACAGATGGACTGTTACAGAGAGCAGAGTTTGGAGACTGGGGTGTAGAAGTCCTGTTACAGAGAGAAAAGAACAGTTTCAGACAGCAGAGTTTGGAGACTGCAGTACAGAAGGACTGTTACATAGAGTAGATCTGTGGAGACTGGGGTGCAGAAGGAATGTCACAGAGAACAAAGTTTGAAAACTGGGGTGCAGAAGGATCTTATAGAGACCAGAAGTTGGAGACTGGGGTGCAGAAGGACTGTTGCAGAGAGCAGACGTTGGAGACTGGGGTGCAGCAGGATCGTTGCAGAGAGTAGAGGTTGGAGACTTGCGTGTAGAAGGACTGTTGCAGAGAGCAGATATTTGAGACTGGAGTGTAGAAAGACTGTTGCAGAGAGCAGATATTTGAGACTGGGGTGTAGAAAGACTGTTGCAGAGAGCAGAAGTTGGAGACTGAGTTGCAGAAGGACTGTTAGAGAGAGCAGAGGTTGGAGAGTGAAGTACAGAAGGACTGTAACCGAGAGACAGAGTTTGGGAGACAGGGGTGCAGAACGACTGTTGCAGAGAAAAGGGTTTGGAGAGTGTGGTGCAGAAGAAATGTTGCAGAGAGCAGAGATTGGAGACTAAGTTTAAGAAGGACTTTTACAGAGAGCAGAGTTTGGAGACTTGGGTGCACAAGGACTTTTACAGAAAGCAGAGTTTGGAGACTTCTTTTCAGAAGGATCATACAGAGAGCAGAGGTTGGAGAATGGGGTGCAGAGGATCGAGGAAGAGAGCAAAAGTTCGAGACTCAGTTGTAGAAGAATCATTGCATAGAGCAAAGTGGAGACTGGGGTGCAGAAGGATCAAAAGAGAGAGAAGAAGTGGGAGACTAGGGTGCAGAAGGACAGTTACAGAGAGGACAGTTTGGAAACTGGGGTGTAGATAGAATTATGCCGAAAGCAGAGGTTCGATAATGAGGTGCAGAAGGACTGTTGCAGAGAGCAGAGGTTGGAGACTGAGATTCAGAAGGACTCTTTCACATAGCAGACGTTGGAAAACTGGGGTGAAAAATTATGATACAGAAAGCAGAGGTGGGAGACTGGGGTGCAGAAGAATTGTTACAGAGAGCAGAGGTTGGAGACTGGTGTGCAGAAGGACTGTTACAAAGAGCAGAGATTGAAGACTGGGTGCAGAAGGGCTGTTACAGAGAGTTTGGACACCGGGTTGCAAAAGGATAATTATGTAGAGCAGAGTTTGGAGTCTGAGGTGCAGAAGGATTGTTACAGAGAGAAGAGGTTGGTGACTGAAATGCAGTAGGATCATTGCTGAGAGCAGAGTTTGGAGACTGGGTGTGCAGAAGGATCGTTGCAGAGAGCAGAGTTTGGAGACTTGAGTGAAGAAAGACGATTATAGAGAGCAGATGTTGGAGACTGGGATGCAGAAGGACTGTTGCAGAGAGCAGAGTTTGGACACTGGGTTGCAGAAGGACAGTTACACAGAGCAGAGGTTGAAGACTGGGGTGTAGAAGAACTGTTGCAGAGAGCAGAGTTTGGAGACTGGTGTAGAGTAGGACTGTTACATAGAGAAGATTTTTGAGACTGAGATGCAGAAGGACTCTTAGAAAGAACAGAGGTTGGAGACTGGGGTGCAGAAGGACTGATACAGAAAGCAGAGGTTGGAGACTTGGGTTTAGAATGAACCTTAAGAAGAGCAGAGGATTGAGACTGCAGTATAGAAGGACTGTTACAGAGAGCAGAGTTTGGAGACTAGGGTACAGAAGGACTTTTGCAGAGAGCAGAGTTTGAAGACTTAGGTGCAGAAGAACTGTAAAAGAGAGCAGAGTTTGGAAACTGTGGTGCTGAAGGACTGATACAGCAAGCAGAAGTTGGAGACTGGGGTGCTGTAGGATCTTACAGAGAGCAGAAGTTAGAGACTGCGGTACAGAAGGACTGTTACAGAGATCAGAATTTGGAGACATGGGTGGAGAAGGACTTCTTCAGAGAGTAGATGTTGGAGACTGGGGTGCAGAAGAACTGTTGCAGAGAAGCGAGACTGGGATGCAGAAGGATTTTTGCAGGAAGTAGAGTTTGGAGACTGAGGTGAAGAAGGACTGTGACAAAGATCAGAGTTGGGAGACTGGGGTGGCGAAGGATCTTTCAGAGAGCAGAGTTTGGATACTGGGGTGCAGACGAACTGTTGCACAGAGAAGATGTTGGAGACTGGGGTAGAGAAGGACTGTTATAGAGAGAAGATATTTGAGACTGAGATGCAGTAGGACTGTTACAAAGAGCAGAGGTTGGAGACTGGGGTGCAGAAGGACTGATACAGAAAGCAAAGGTTGGAGACTTGGGTCCAGAATGAACCTAAATGAGAGCAGAGGTTGGAGACTGCAGTATAGAAGGAATGTTACAGAGAGCAGAGGTTGGAGACTAGGGTACAGAAGGTCTGTTTCAGAGAGCACAGGTTGGAGAATGGGATACAGAAAGACTTGCAGAGAGCAGAGTTTGGAGACTGAGGTGCAGAAGGACTGTAACAGAGAGCAGAGTTTGGAGAATGTGGTGCACTTATACAAAAATCAGAGGTTGGAGACTGGGGTGCAGAAAGACCGTTACAGAGAGCAGAGGTTGGAGACTGCGGTACAGAAAGACTGTTACAGAGAGCAGAGGTTGGAGACTGGGGAGTAGAAAGACTGATGCAGAAAACAGATGTTGGAGACTGGGTTGCAGCAGGGCCGTTGAAGAAAGCAGAGGTTTGAGAATGGGTTGGAGAGGAATTTCACAGAGAGCAGAGTTTGGAAATTGGGGTGCAGAAAGACCTTACAGAGAACAGAGGTTGGAGACTGGGGTGCAGAAGGAGTGTTAAGGAGAGGAGACGTTGGAGACTGGGGTGCAGAAGGACTGTTGCAGAAAGCAGCTGTTGGAGACTGAGGTGCATAAGGATCATTGCAGAGAGCAGAGGTTGGAACTGGGGTGAAGAAAGACGGATGCAGAGAGCAGAGGTTGGAGACTGAAGTACAGAAAAACAGTTACAGAGAGCAGAGGTTGGAGACAGGGGTGCAGAAAGATCTTTTAAGAGAGCAGAAGTTGGCAACTGAGTTGCAGAAGAATCGTTGCAGAAAGAAAAGGTGGAGACTGTGGTGCAGAAGGATTGTTACAGAGAGAAGAGATGGGAGACTGCGGTGCAGAAGGACTGTTACAGAGAGAACAGGTCAGAGACTGTGGTGCAGAAGGAATGTTGCAGCAGGCAGAGGTAGGAGACTGGGGTGCAGAAGGACTATTACAGAGCGCACAGGTCGGAGACGGTGGTGCAAAAGAAATGTTGCAGAAAGCAGAAGTTGGAGACTGGGGTGCAGAAGGACTGTTGCAGAGAGCAGAGGTTGGAGACTGAGATGCAGAAGGACTGTTACACAGAGCAGACGTTGGAGACTGGGGTGAAGAATTATGATACAGAAAGCAGAGTTGGCAGACTGGGGTGCAGAAAGACCATTACAGAGAGCAGAGGTTACAGACTGGCGTGCAGGACTGTTTCAGAGAACAGAGTTTACAGACTGGGGTGCAGGACGACTGTTACAGAGAGCAGTGGTTGAGACTGGGTTGCAGAAAGATCGTGCAGAGAGTAGAGGTTTCAGACTGAGGCGCAGAAGGACTGTAACAGAGAGCAGTGGTTGGAGACTGAGGTGCAGAAGGACTGTTACAGAGAGCATAGTTTGGTGACTGAGGTGCAGAAGGACTGTTACTGAAAGCAGGGGTTGGAAATAGGGGTGCAGTAGGACCGTTACGAAGAGCAGAGGTTGGAGACTGCAGTATAGAAAGACTTTAACAGAGAGCAGAGGTTTGAGAATATGGTGCAGAAGGACTGTTATAGAGAGAAGAGGTTGGAGACTGGGTTGCAGAAGGATTGTTACACAGAGCAGCGGTTG
>NW_027524344.1:0-33129 GCF_052094955.1 Ictidomys tridecemlineatus
AACTTGAAACTGCTTTATTGTGTCAAGATTCAAAGAGCTAGTACAAACCGTGTTTGATTTAGATTTCCAAATACATGTATCCCTATAGGAGAAAACAGAGTGAAACCTCAAAATGAAACCGGTTACTGCCAATGACCGGTTTAACCTAGAAGAACGAAATTTGACGAGCCAAGTGGGATTGGTGTACTGATCATTACCTGAAAGTTTCATCAAGATTGGGTGAAAAAGTGTGTGCTGAGATTTCAGGCAACTCGTAGTTTTTTGGAAGCTTGGCAGGCCCTTTTCATGAAAGTGATTCTCACCAGTCTCTGCTTAGGGCTACATCAACAGCAAACAAACCATAGAGATAGAACTTGAAACTGCTTTATTGTGTCAAGTTTCAAAGAGCTAGCACAAACCGTGTTTTATTTAGAGTTCCAAATACATGTATCCCTATAGGAGAAAACAGAGTGAAACCTCAAAATGAAACCGGTTACTGCCAATGAACGTTTTAACCTAGAAGACCGAAATTTGGCGAGCCAAGTGGTATTGGTGTACTGATCATTACCTGAACGTTTCATCAAGATTCGGTGAAAAAGGTGTGCTGAGATTTCAGGCAACTCGTAGTTTTTTCGAAGCTTGGCAGGCCCATTCCTTGGAAGTGATTCTCGCCAGTCTCTGCTTAGGGCTACATCAACAGCAAACAAACCATAGAGATAGAACTTGAAACTGCTTTATTGTGTCAAGTTTCAAAGAGCTAGCACAAACCGTGTTTGATTTAGAGTTCCAAATACATGTATCCCTATAGGAGAAAACAGAGTGAAACCTCAAAATGAAACCGGTTACTGCCAACGAACGGTTTAACCTAGAAGAACGAAATTTGGCGAGCCAAGTGGGATTGGTGTACTGATCATTACCTGAAAGTTTCATCAAGATTGGGTGAAAAAGTGTGTGCTGAGATTTCGGGCAACTCGTAGTTTTTTGGAAGCTTGGCAGGCCCTTTCATTGAAAGTGATTCTCGCCAGTCTCTGCTTAGGGCTACCTCAACAGCAAACAAACCATAGAGATAGAACTTGAAACTGCTTTATTGTGTCAAGTTTCAAAGAGCTAGCACAAACCGTGTTTGATTTAGATTTCCAAATACATGTATCCCTATAGGAGAAAACAGAGTGAAACCTCAAAATGAAACCGGTTACTGCCAATGACCGGTTTAACCTAGAAGAACGAAATTTGGCGAGCCAAGTGGGATTGGTGTACTGATCATTACCTGAAAGTTTCATCAAGATTGGGTGAAAAAGTGTGTGCTGAGATTTCAGGCAACTCGTAGTTTTTTGGAAGCTTGGCAGGCCCTTTCCATGAAAGTGATTCTCGCCAGTCTCTGTTTAAGGCTACATCAACAGCAAACAAACTATAGAGATAGAACTTGAAACTTCTTTATTGTGTCAAGTTTCAAAGAGCTAGCACAAACCGTGTTTGATTTAGAGTTCCAAATACATGTATCCCTATAGGAGAAAACAGAGTGAAACCTCAAAATGAAACCGGTTACTGCCAAAGAACGGTTTAACCTAGAAGAACGAAATTTGGCGAGCCAAGTGGGATTGGTGTACTGATCATTACCTGAAAGTTTCATCAAGATTGGTTGAAAAAGTGTGTGCTGAGATTTCAGGCAACTCGTAGTTTTTTGGAAGCTTGGCAGGCTTTTTCCATGAAAGTGATTCTCGCCAGTCTCTGCTTAGGGCTACCTCAACAGCAAACAAACCATAGAGATAGAACTTGAAACTGCTTCATTGTGTCAAGTTTCAAAGAGCTAGCACAAACCGTGTTTGATTTAGAGTTCCAAATACATGTATCCCTATAGGAGAAAACAGAGTGAAACCTCAAAATGAAACCGGTTACTGCCAACGAATGGTTTAACCTAGAAGAACGAAATTTGGCGAGCCAAGTGGGATTGGTGTACTGATCATTACCTGAAAGTTTCATCAAGATTGGGTGAAAAAGTGTGTGCTGAGATTTCAGGCAACTCGTAGTTTTTTGGAAGCTTGGCAGGCCCTTTCTATGAAAGTGATTCTCGCCAGTCTCTGTTTAAGGCTACATCAACAGCAAACAAACCATAGAGATAGAAGTTGAAACTTCTTTATTGTGTCAAGTTTCAAAGAGCTAGCACAAACCGTGTTTGATTTAGAGTTCCAAATACATGTATCCCTATAGGAGAAAACAGAATGAAACCTCAAAATGAAACCGGTTACTGCCAACGAACGGTTTAACCTAGAAGAACGAAATTTGGCGAGCCAAGTGGGATTGGTGTACTGATCATTACCTGAAAGTTTCATCAAGATTGGGTGAAAAAGGGTGTGCTGAGATTTCGGGCAACTCGTAGTTTTTTGGAAGCTTGGCAGGCCCTTTCCATGAAAGTGATTCTCGCCAGTCTCTGCTTAGGGCTACATCAACAGCAAACAAACCATAGAGATAGAACTTGAAACTGCTTTATTGTGTCAAGTTTCAAAGAGCTAGCACAAACCGTGTTTGATTTAGAGTTCCGAATACATGTATCCCTATAGGAGAAAACAGAGTGAAACCTCAAAATGAAACCGGTTACTGCCAACGACCGGTTTAACCTAGAAGAACGAAATTTGGCGAGCCAAGTGGCATAGGTGTACTGATCATTACCTGAAAGTTTCATCAAGATTGGGTGAAAAAGTGTGTGCTGAGATTTCAGGCAACTCGTAGTATTTTGGATGCTTGGCAGGCCCTTTTCATGAAAGTGATTCTCTCCAGTCTCTGCTTAGGGCTACATCAACAGCAAACAAACCATAGAGATAGAACTTGAAACTGCTTTATTGTGTCAAGTTTCAAAGAGCTAGCACAAACTGTGTTTGATTTAGAGTTCCAAATACATGTATCCCTATAGGAGAAAACAGAGTGAAACCTCAAAATGAAACCGGTTACTGCCAACGAACGGTTTAACCTAGAAGAACGAAATTTGGCGAGCCAAGTGGGATTTGTGTACTGATCATTACCTGAAAGTTTCATCAAGATTGGGTGAAAAAGGGTGTGCTGAGATTTCGGGCAACTCGTAGTTTTTTGGAAGCTTGGCAGGCCCTTTCCATGAAAGTGATTCTCGCCAGTCTCTTCTTAGGGCTACATCAACAGCAAACAAACCATAAAGATAGAACTTGAAACTGCTTTATTGTGTCAAGTTTCAAAGAGCTAGCACAAACCGTGTTTGATTTAGAGTTCCAAATACATGTATCCCTATAGGAGAAAACAGAGTGAAACCTCAAAATGAAACCGGTTACTGCCAAGGAACGGTTTAACCTAGAAGAACGAAATTGGGCGAGCCAAATGCGATTGGTGTACTGATCATTACCTGAAAGTTTCATCAAGATTGGGTGAAAAAGGGTGTGCTGAGATTTCGGGCAACTCGTAGTTTTTTGGAAGCTTGGCAGGCCCTTTCCATGAAAGTGATTCTCGCCAGTCTCTGCTTAGGGCTACATCAACAGCAAACAAACCATAGAGATAGAACTTGAAACTGCTTTATTGTGTCAAGTTTCAAAGAGCTAGCACAAACCGTGTTTGATTTAGAGTTCCGAATACATGTATCCCTATAGGAGAAAACAGAGTGAAACCTCAAAATGAAACCGGTTACTGCCAACGACCGGTTTAACCTAGAAGAACGAAATTTGGCGAGCCAAGTGGCATAGGTGTACTGATCATTACCTGAAAGTTTCATCAAGATTGGGTGAAAAAGTGTGTGCTGAGATTTCAGGCAACTCGTAGTATTTTGGATGCTTGGCAGGCCCTTTTCATGAAAGTGATTCTCTCCAGTCTCTGCTTAGGGCTACATCAACAGCAAACAAACCATAGAGATAGAACTTGAAACTGCTTTATTGTGTCAAGTTTCAAAGAGCTAGCACAAACTGTGTTTGATTTAGAGTTCCAAATACATGTATCCCTATAGGAGAAAAGAGAGTGAAACCTCAAAATGAAACCGGTTACTGCCAACGAACGGTTTAACCTAGAAGAACGAAATTTGGCGAGCCAAGTGGGATTTGTGTACTGATCATTACCTGAAAGTTTCATCAAGATTGGGTGAAAAAGGGTGTGCTGAGATTTCGGGCAACTCGTAGTTTTTTGGAAGCTTGGCAGGCCCTTTCCATGAAAGTGATTCTCGCCAGTCTCTGCTTAGGGCTACATCAACAGCAAACAAACCATAAAGATAGAACTTGAAACTGCTTTATTGTGTCAAGTTTCAAAGAGCTAGCACAAACCGTGTTTGATTTAGAGTTCCAAATACATGTATCCCTATAGGAGAAAACAGAGTGAAACCTCAAAATGAAACCGGTTACTGCCAAGGAACGGTTTAACCTAGCAGAACGAAATTGGGCGAGCCAAATGCGATTGGTGTACTGATCATTTCCTGAAAGTTTCATCAAGATTGGGTGAAAAAGGGTGTGCTGAGATTTCGGGCAACTCGTAGTTTTTTGGAAGCTTGGCAGGCCCTTTCATTGAAAGTGATTCTCGCCAGTCTCTGCTTAGGGCTACCTCAACAGCAAACAAACCATAGATATAGAACTTGAAACTGCTTTAATGTGTCAAGTTTCAAAGAGCTAGCACAAACCGTGTTTGATTTAGAGTTCCAAATACATGTATCCCTATAGGAGAAAACAGAGTGAAACCTCAAAATGAAACTGGTTACTGCCAACGAACAGTTTAACCTAGAAAACGAAATTTGGCGAGACAAGTGGGATTGGTGTACTGTTCATTACCTGAAAGTTTCATCAAGATTGGGTGAAAAAGGGTGTGCTGAGATTTCGGGCAACTTGTAGTTTTTTGGAAGCTTGGCAGGCCCTTTCCATGAAAGTGATTCTCGCCAGTCTCTGCTTAAGGCTACATCAACAGCAAACAAACCATTGAGATAGAACTTGAAACTGCTTTATTGTGTCAAGTTTCAAAGAGCTAGCACAAACCGTGTTTGATTTAGATTTCCAAATACATGTATCCCTATAGGAGAAAACAGAGTGAAACCTCAAAATGAAACCGGTTACTGCCAACGAACGGTTTAACCTAGAAGAACGAAATTTGGCGAGCCAAGTGGGATTGGTGTACTGATCATTTCCTGAAAGTTTCATCAAGATTGGGTGAAAAAGTGTGTGCTGAGATTTCTGACAACTCGTAGTTTTTTGGAAGCTTGGCAGGCCCTTTCCATGAAAGTGATTCTCGCCAGTCTCTGCTTAGGGCTACATCAACAGCAAACAAACCATAGAGATAGAACTTGAAACTGCTTTATTGTGTCAAGTTTCAAAGAGCTAGCACAAACCGTGTTTGATTTAGAGTTCCAAATACATGTATCCCTATAGGAGAAAACAGAGTGAAACATCAAAATGAAACCGGTTACTGCCAACGAACGGTTTAACCTAGAAGAACGAAATTTGGCGAGCCAAGTGGGATTGGTGTACTGATCATTACCTGAAAGTTTCATCAAGATTGGGTGAAAAAGGGTGTGCTGAGATTTCGGGCAACTCGTAGTTTTTTGGAAGCTTGGCAGGCCCTTTCCATGCAAGTGATTCTGGCCAGTCTCTGCTTAGGGCTACATCAACAGCAAAGAAACCATAGAGATAGAACTTGAAACTGCTTTATTGTGTCAAGTTTCAAAGAGCTAGCACAAACCGTGTTTGATTTAGAGTTCCAAATACATGTATCCCTATAGGAGAAAACAGAGTGAAACCTCAAAATGAAACCGGTTACAGCCAACGAACGGTTTAACCTAGAAGAACGAAATTTGGTGAGCCAAGTGGGATTGGTGTACTGATCATTACCTGAAAGTTTCATCAAGATTGGGTGAAAAAGGGTGTGCTGAGATTTCGGGCAACTCGTAGTTTTTTGGAAGCTTGGCAGGCCCTTTCCATGAAAGTGATTCTCGCCAGTCTCTGCTTAGGGCTACATCAACAGCAAACAAACCATAGAGATAGAACTTGAAACTTCTTTATTGTGTCAAGTTTCAAAGAGCTAGCACAAACCGTGTTTGATTTAGAGTTCCAAATACATGTATCCCTATAGGAGAAAACAGAGTGAAACCTCAAAATGAAACGGGTTACTGCCAACGAACGGTTTAACCTAGAAGAACGAAATTTGGCGAGCCAAGTGGGATTGGTGTACTGATCATTACCTGAAAGTTTCATCAAGATTGGGTGAAAAAGGGTGTGCTGAGATTTCAGGCAACTCGTAGATTTTTGGAAGCTTGGCAGGCCCTTTCCATGAAAGTGATTCTCGCCAGTCTCTGCTTAGGGCTACATCAACAGCAAACAAACCATAGAGATAGAACTTGAAACTGCTTTATTGTGTCAAGTTTCAAAGAGCTAGCACAAACCGTGTTTGATTTAGAGTTCCAAATACATGTATCCCTATAGGAGAAAACAGAGTGAAACCTCAAAATGAAACCGGTTACTGCCAAGGAACGGTTTAACCTAGAAGAACGAAATTTGGCGAGCCAAGTGGGATTGGTGTACTGATCATTACCTGAAAGTTTCATCAAGATTGGGTGAAAAAGGGTGTGCTGAGATTTCGGGCAACTCGTAGTTTTTTGGAAGCTTGGCGGGCCCTTTCCATGAAAGTGATCTCGCCAGTCTCTGCTTAGGGCTACATCAACAGCAAACAAACCATAGAGATAGAACTTGAAACTGCTTTATTGTGTCAAGTTTCAAAGAGCTAGCACAAACCGTGTTTGATTTAGAGTTCCAAATACATGTATCCCTATACGAGAAAACAGAGTGAAACCTCAAAATGAAACCCGTTACTGCCAATGAACGGTTTAACCTAGAAGAACGAAATTTGGCTAGCCAAGTGGGATTGGTTTACTGATCATTACCTGAAAGTTTCATCAAGATTGGGTGAAAAAGTGTGTGCTGAGATTTCGGGCAACTCGTACTTTTTTGGAAGCTTGGCAGGCCCATTCCATGAAAGTGATTCTCGCCAGTCTCTGCTTAGGGCTACATCAACAGCAAACAAACCATAGAGGTAGAACTTGAAACTGCTTTATTGTGTCAAGTTTCAAAGAGCTAGCACAAACCGTGTTTGATTTAGAGTTCCAAATACATGTATCCCTATAGGAGAAAACAGAGTGAAACCTCAAAATGAAACCGGTTACTGCCAACGAACGGTTTAACCTAGAAGAACGAAATTTGGCGAGCCAAATGGGATTGGTGTACTGATCATTATCTGAAAGTTTCATCAAGATTGGGTGAAAAAGGGTGTGCTGAGATTTCAGGCAACTCGTAGTTTTTTTGAAGCTTGGCAGGCCCTTTCCATGAAAGTGATTCTCGCCAGTCTCTGCTTAGGGCTACATCAACAGCAAACAAACCATAGAGATAGAACTTGAAACTGCTTTATTGTGTCAAGTTTCAAAGAGCTAGCACAAACCGTGTTTGATTTAGAGTTCCAAATACATGTATCCCTATAGGAGAAAACAGAGTGAAACCTCAAAATGAAACCGGTTACTGCCAACGAACGGTTTAACCTAGAAGAACGAAATTTGGCGAGCCAAGTGGGATTGGTGTACTGATCATTATCTGAAAGTTTCATCAAGATGGGGTGAAAAAGTGTGTGCTGAGATTTCAGGCAACTCGTAGTTTTTTGGAAGCTTGGCAGGCCCTTTCCATGAAAGTGATTCTCACCAGTCTCTGCTTAGGGCTACATCAACAGCAAACAAACCATAGAGATAGAACTTGAAACTGCTTTATTTTGTCAAGTTTCAAAGAGCTAGCACAAACCGTGTTTGATTTAGAGTTCCAAATACATGTATCCCTATAGGAGAAAACAAAGTGAAACCTCAAAATGAAACCGGTTACTGCCAATGAACGGTTTAACCTAGAAGAACGAAATTTGGTGAGCCAAGTGGGATTGGTGTACTGATCATTACCTGAAAGTTTCATCAAGATTGGGTGAAAAAGTGTGTGCTGA
This sequence comes from Ictidomys tridecemlineatus, assembly GCF_052094955.1. Classification (NCBI taxonomy): domain Eukaryota; kingdom Metazoa; phylum Chordata; class Mammalia; order Rodentia; family Sciuridae; genus Ictidomys; species Ictidomys tridecemlineatus. The sequence continues at coordinate 7,936 of NW_027524344.1, forward strand.
GATTTCTGGCAACTCGTAGTTTTTTGGAAGCTTGGCAGGCCCTTTCCATGAAAGTGATTCTCGCCAGTCTCTGCTTAGGGCTACATCAACAGCAAACAAACCATAGAGATAGAACTTGAAACTGCTTTATTGTGTCAAGTTTCAAAGAGCTAGCACAAACCGTGTTTGATTTAGAGGTCCAAATACATGTATCCCTATAGGAGAAAACAGAGTGAAACATCAAAATGAAACCGGTTACTGCCAACGAACGGTTTAACCTAGAAGAACGAAATTTGGCGAGCCAAGTGGGATTGGTGTACGGATCATTACCTGAAAGTTTCATCAAGATTGGGTGAAAAAGGGTGTGCTGAGATTTCGGGCAACTCGTAGTTTTTTGGAAGCTTGGCAGGCCCTTTCCATGAAAGTGATTCTCGCTAGTCTCTGCTTAGGGCTACATCAACAGCAAACAAACCATAGAGATAGAACTTGAAACTTCTTTATTGTGTCAAGTTTCAAAGAGCTAGCACAAACCGTGTTTGATTTAGAGTTCCAAATACATGTATCCCTATAGGAGAAAACAGAGTGAAACCTCAAAATGAAACCGGTTACTGCCAACGAACGGTTTAACCTAGAAGAACGAAATTTGGCGAGCCAAGTGGGATTGGTGTACTGATCATTACCTGAAAGTTTCATCAAGATTGGGTGAAAAAGGGTGTGCTGAGATTTCAGGCAACTCGTAGATTTTTGGAAGCTTGGCAGGCCCTTTCCATGAAAGTGATTCTCGCCAGTCTCTGCTTAGGGCTACATCAACAGCAAACAAACCATAGAGATAGAACTTGAAACTGCTTTATTGTGTCAAGTTTCAAAGAGCTAGCACAAACCGTGTTTGATTTAGAGTTCCAAATACATGTATCCCTATAGGAGAAAACAGAGTGAAACATCAAAATGAAACCGGTTACTGCCAACGAACGGTTTAACCTAGAAGAACGAAATTTGGCGAGCCAAGTGGGATTGGTGTACTGATCATTACCTGAAAGTTTCATCAAGATTGGGTGAAAAAGGGTGTGCTGAGATTTCGGGCAACTCGTAGTTTTTTGGAAGCTTGGCGGGCCCTTTCCATGAAAGTGATTCTCGCCAGTCTCTGCTTAGGGCTACATCAACAGCAAACAAACCATAGAGATAGAACTTGAAACTGCTTTATTGTGTCAAGTTTCAAAGAGCTAGCACAAACCGTGTTTGATTTAGAGTTCCAAATACATGTATCCCTATAGGAGAAAACAGAGTGAAACCTCAAAATGAAACCGGTTACTGCCAACGAACGGTTTAACCTAGAAGAACGAAATTTGGCGAGCCAAGTGGGATTGGTGTACTGATCATTACCTGAAAGTTTCATCAAGATTGGGTGAAAAAGGGTTTGCTGAGATTTCAGGCAACTCGTAGTTTTTTGGAAGCTTGGCAGGCCCTTTTCATGAAAGTGATTCTCACCAGTCTCTGCTTAGGGCTACATCAACAGCAAACAAACCATAGAGATAGAACTTGAAACTGCTTTATTGTGTCAAGTTTCAAAGAGCTAGCACAAACCGTGTTTGATTTAGAGTTCCAAATACATGTATCCCTATAGGAGAAAACAGAGTGAAACATCAAAATGAAACCGGTTACTGCCAAGGAACGGTTTAACCTAGAAGAACGAAATTTGGCGAGCCAAGTGGGATTGGTGTACTGATCATTACCTGAAAGTTTCATCAAGATTGGGTGAAAAAGGGTGTGCTGAGATTTCGGGCAACTCGTAGTTTTTTGGAAGCTTGGCGGGCCCTTTCCATGAAAGTGATTCTCGCTAGTCTCTGCTTAGGGCTACATCAACAGCAAACAAACCATAGAGATAGAACTTGAAACTTCTTTATTGTGTCAAGTTTCAAAGAGCTAGCACAAACCGTGTTTGATTTAGAGTTCCAAATACATGTATCCCTATAGGAGAAAACAGAGTGAAACCTCAAAATGAAACCGGTTACTGCCAACGAACGGTTTAACCTAGAAGAACGAAATTTGGCGAGCCAAGTGGGATTGGTGTACTGATCATTACCTGAAAGTTTCATCAAGATTGGGTGAAAAAGGGTGTGCTGAGATTTCAGGCAACTCGTAGATTTTTGGAAGCTTGGCAGGCCCTTTCCATGAAAGTGATTCTCGCCAGTCTCTGCTTAGGGCTACATCAACAGCAAACAAACCATAGAGATAGAACTTGAAACTGCTTTATTGTGTCAAGTTTCAAAGAGCTAGCACAAACCGTGTTTGATTTAGAGTTCCAAATACATGTATCCCTATAGGAGAAAACAGAGTGAAACATCAAAATGAAACCGGTTACTGCCAACGAACGGTTTAACCTAGAAGAACGAAATTTGGCGAGCCAAGTGGGATTGGTGTACTGATCATTACCTGAAAGTTTCATCAAGATTGGGTGAAAAAGGGTGTGCTGAGATTTCGGGCAACTCGTAGTTTTTTGGAAGCTTGGCGGGCCCTTTCCATGAAAGTGATTCTCGCCAGTCTCTGCTTAGGGCTACATCAACAGCAAACAAACCATAGAGATAGAACTTGAAACTGCTTTATTGTGTCAAGTTTCAAAGAGCTAGCACAAACCGTGTTTGATTTAGAGTTCCAAATACATGTATCCCTATAGGAGAAAACAGAGTGAAACCTCAAAATGAAACCGGTTACTGCCAACGAACGGTTTAACCTAGAAGAACGAAATTTGGCGAGCCAAGTGGGATTGGTGTACTGATCATTACCTGAAAGTTTCATCAAGATTGGGTGAAAAAGGGTTTGCTGAGATTTCAGGCAACTCGTAGTTTTTTGGAAGCTTGGCAGGCCCTTTTCATGAAAGTGATTCTCACCAGTCTCTGCTTAGGGCTACATCAACAGCAAACAAACCATAGAGATAGAACTTGAAACTGCTTTATTGTGTCAAGTTTCAAAGAGCTAGCACAAACCGTGTTTGATTTAGAGTTCCAAATACATGTATCCCTATAGGAGAAAACAGAGTGAAACATCAAAATGAAACCGGTTACTGCCAAGGAACGGTTTAACCTAGAAGAACGAAATTTGGCGAGCCAAGTGGGATTGGTGTACTGATCATTACCTGAAAGTTTCATCAAGATTGGGTGAAAAAGGGTGTGCTGAGATTTCGGGCAACTCGTAGTTTTTTGGAAGCTTGGCGGGCCCTTTCCATGAAAGTGATTCTCGCTAGTCTCTGCTTAGGGCTACATCAACAGCAAACAAACCATAGAGATAGAACTTGAAACTTCTTTATTGTGTCAAGTTTCAAAGAGCTAGCACAAACCGTGTTTGATTTAGAGTTCCAAATACATGTATCCCTATAGGAGAAAACAGAGTGAAACCTCAAAATGAAACCGGTTACTGCCAACGAACGGTTTAACCTAGAAGAACGAAATTTGGCTAGCCAAGTGGGATTGCTGTACTGATCATTACCAGAAAGTTTCATCAAGATTGGGTGAAAAAGGGTGTGCTGAGATTTCGGGCAACTCGTACTTTTTTGGAAGCTTGGCAGGCCCATTCCATGAAAGTGGTTCTCGCCAGTCTCTGCTTAGGGCTACATCAACAGCAAACAAACCATAGAGATAGAACTTGAAACTGCTTTATTGTGTCAAGTTTCAAAGAGCTAGCACAAACCGTGTTTGATTTAGAGTTCCAAATACATGTATCCCTATAGGAGAAAACAGAGTGAAACCTCAAAATGAAACCGGTTACTGCCAACGAACGGTTAAACCTAGAAGAACGAAATTTGGCGAGCCAAGTGGGATTGGTGTACTGATCATTATCTAAAAGTTTCATCAAGATTGGGTGAAAAATTGTGTGCTGAGATTTCAGGAAACTCGTAGTTTTTTGGAAGCTTGGCAGGCCCTTTCCATGAAAGTGATTCTCACCAGTCTCTGCTTAGGGCTACATCAACAGCAAACAAACCATAGAGATAGAACTTGAAACTGCTTTATTGTGTCAAGTTTCAAAGAGCTAGCACAAACCGTGTTTGATTTAGAGTTCCAAATACATGTATCCCTATACGAGAAAACAGAGTGAAACCTCAAAATGAAACCCGTTACTGCCAATGAACGGTTTAACCTAGAAGAACGAAATTTGGCTAGCCAAGTGGGATTGGTGTACTGATCATTACCTGAAAGTTTCATCAAGATTGGGTGAAAAAGGGTGTGCTGAGATTTCGGGCAACTCGTAGTTTTTTGGAAGCTTGGCAGGCCCTTTCATTGAAAGTGATTCTCGCCAGTCTCTGTTTAGGGCTACATCAACAGCAAACAAACCATAGAGATAGAACTTGAAACTTCTTTATTGTGTCAAGTTTCAAAGAGCTAGCACAAACCGTGTTTGATTTAGAGTTCCAAATACATGTATCCCTATAGAAGAAAACAGAGTGAAACCTAAAAAATGAAACCGGTTACTGCCAACGAACGGTTTAACCTAGAAGAACGAAATTTGGCGAGCCAAGTGGGATTGGTGTACTGATCATTACCTGAAAGTTTCATCAAGATTGGGTGAAAAAGGGTGTGCTGAGATTTCGGGCAACTCGTAGTTTTTTGGAAGCTTGGCAGGCCCTTTCCATTAAAGTGATTCTCGCCAGTCTCTGCTTAGGGCTACATCAACAGCAAACAAACCATAGAGATAGAACTTGAAACTGCTTTATTGTGTCAAGTTTCAAAGAGCTAGCACAAACCGTGTTTGATTTAGATTTCCAAATACATGTATCCCTATAGGAGAAAACAGAGTGAAACCTCAAAATGAAACCGGTTACTGCCAACGACCGGTTTAACCTAGAAGAACGAAATTTGGCGAGCCAAGTGGGATTGGTGTACTGATCATTACCTGAAAGTTTCATCAAGATTGGGTGAAAAAGGGTGTGCTGAGATTTCGGGCAACTCATAGTTTTTTGGAAGCTTGGCAGGCCCTTTCCATGAAAGTGATTCTCGCCAGTCTCTGCTTAGGGCTACATCAACAGCAAACAAACCATAGAGATAGAACTTGAAACTGCTTTATTGTGTCAAGATTCAAAGAGCTAGTACAAACCGTGTTTGATTTAGATTTCCAAATACATGTATCCCTATAGGAGAAAACAGAGTGAAACCTCAAAATGAAACCGGTTACTGCCAATGACCGGTTTAACCTAGAAGAACGAAATTTGGCGAGCCAAGTGGGATTGGTGTACTGATCATTACCTGAAAGTTTCATCAAGATTGGGTGAAAAAGGGTGTGCTGAGATTTCAGGCAACTCGTAGTTTTTTGGAAGCTTGGCGGGCCCTTTCCATGAAAGTGATTTTCGCCAGTCTCTGCTTAGGGCTACATCAACAGCAAACAAACCATAGAGATAGAACTTGAAACTGCTTTATTGTGTCAAGTTTCAAAGAGCTAGCACAAACCGTGTTTGATTTAGAGTTCCAAATACATGTATCCCTATACGAGAAAACAGAGTGAAACCTCAAAATGAAACCGGTTACTGCCAACGAACGTTTTAACCTAGAAGACCGAAATTTGGCGAGCCAAGTGGTATTGGTGTACTGATCATTACCTGAACGTTTCATCAAGATTCGGTGAAAAAGGGTGTGCTGAGATTTCAGGCAACTCGTAGTTTTTTGGAAGCTTGGCAGGCCCATTCCATGGAAGTGATTCTCGCCAGTCTCTGCTTAGGGCTACATCAACAGCAAACAAACCATAGAGATAGAACTTGAAACTGCTTTATTGTGTCAAGTTTCAAAGAGCTAGCACAAACCGTGTTTGATTTAGAGTTCCAAACACATGTATCCCTATAGGAGAAAACAGAGTGAAACCTCAAAATGAAACCGGTTACTGCCAACGAACGGTTTAACCTAGAAGAACGAAATTTGGCGAGCCAAGTGGGATTGGTGTACTGATCATTACCTGAAAGTTTCATCAAGATTGGGTGAAAAAGTGTGTAATGAGATTTCAGGCAACTCGTAGTTTTTTTGAAGCTTGGCAGGCCCTTTCCATGAAAGTGATTCTCGCCTGTCTCTGCTGTGGGCTACCTCAACAGCAAACAAACCATAGAGATAGAACTTGAAACTACTTCATTGTGTCAAGTTTCAAAGAGCTAGCACAAACCGTGTTTGATTTAGAGTTCCAAATACATGTATCCCTATAGGAGAAAACAGAGTGAAACCTCAAAATGAAACCGGTTACTGCCAACGAATGGTTTAACCTAGAAGAACGAAATTTGGCGAGCCAAGTGGGATTGGTGTACTGATCATTACCTGCAAGTTTCATCAAGATTGGGTGAAAAAGTGTGTGCTGAGATTTCAGGCAACTCGTAGTTTTTTGGAAGCTTGGCAGGCCCTTTCCATGAAAGTGATTCTCGCCAGTCTCTGTTTAAGGCTACATCAACAGCAAACAAACTATAGAGATAGAACTTGAAACTTCTTTATTGTGTCAAGTTTCAAAGAGCTAGCACAAACCGAGTTTGATTTAGAGTTCCAAATACATGTATCCCTATAGGAGAAAACAGAGTGAAACCTCAAAATGAAACCGGTTACTGCCAACGAACGGTTTAACCTAGAAGAACGAAATTTGGCGAGCCAAGTGGGATTGGTGTACTGATCATTACCTGAAAGTTTCATCAAGATTGGGTGAAAAAGGGTGTGCTGAGATTTCAGGCAACTCGTAGATTTTTGGAAGCTTGGCAGGCCCTTTCCATGAAAGTGATTCTCGCCAGTCTCTGCTTAGGGCTACATCAACAGCAAACAAACCATAGAGATAGAACTTGAAACTGCTTTATTGTGTCAAGTTTCAAAGAGCTAGCACAAACCGTGTTTGATTTAGAGTTCCAAATACATGTATCCCTATAGGAGAAAACAGAGTGAAACATCAAAATGAAACCGGTTACTGCCAACGAACGGTTTAACCTAGAAGAACGAAATTTGGCGAGCCAAGTGGGATTGGTGTACTGATCATTACCTGAAAGTTTCATCAAGATTGGGTGAAAAAGGGTGTGCTGAGATTTCGGGCAACTCGTAGTTTTTTGGAAGCTTGGCGGGCCCTTTCCATGAAAGTGATTCTCGCCAGTCTCTGCTTAGGGCTACATCAACAGCAAACAAACCATAGAGATAGAACTTGAAACTGCTTTATTGTGTCAAGTTTCAAAGAGCTAGCACAAACCGTGTTTGATTTAGAGTTCCAAATACATGTATCCCTATAGGAGAAAACAGAGTGAAACCTCAAAATGAAACCGGTTACTGCCAACGAACGGTTTAACCTAGAAGAACGAAATTTGGCGAGCCAAGTGGGATTGGTGTACTGATCATTACCTGAAAGTTTCATCAAGATTGGGTGAAAAAGGGTTTGCTGAGATTTCAGGCAACTCGTAGTTTTTGGAAGCTTGGCAGGCCCTTTTCATGAAAGTGATTCTCACCAGTCTCTGCTTAGGGCTACATCAACAGCAAACAAACCATAGAGATAGAACTTGAAACTGCTTTATTGTGTCAAGTTTCAAAGAGCTAGCACAAACCGTGTTTGATTTAGAGTTCCAAATACATGTATCCCTATAGGAGAAAACAGAGTGAAACATCAAAATGAAACCGGTTACTGCCAAGGAACGGTTTAACCTAGAAGAACGAAATTTGGCGAGCCAAGTGGGATTGGTGTACTGATCATTACCTGAAAGTTTCATCAAGATTGGGTGAAAAAGGGTGTGCTGAGATTTCGGGCAACTCGTAGTTTTTTGGAAGCTTGGCGGGCCCTTTCCATGAAAGTGATTCTCGCTAGTCTCTGCTTAGGGCTACATCAACAGCAAACAAACCATAGAGATAGAACTTGAAACTTCTTTATTGTGTCAAGTTTCAAAGAGCTAGCACAAACCGTGTTTGATTTAGAGTTCCAAATACATGTATCCCTATAGGAGAAAACAGAGTGAAACCTCAAAATGAAACCGGTTACTGCCAACGAACGGTTTAACCTAGAAGAACGAAATTTGGCTAGCCAAGTGGGATTGCTGTACTGATCATTACCAGAAAGTTTCATCAAGATTGGGTGAAAAAGTGTGTGCTGAGATTTCGGGCAACTCGTACTTTTTTGGAAGCTTGGCAGGCCCATTCCATGAAAGTGGTTCTCGCCAGTCTCTGCTTAGGGCTACATCAACAGCAAACAAACCATAGAGATAGAACTTGAAACTGCTTTATTGTGTCAAGTTTCAAAGAGCTAGCACAAACCGTGTTTGATTTAGAGTTCCAAATACATGTATCCCTATAGGAGAAAACAGAGTGAAACCTCAAATGAAACCGGTTACTGCCAACGAACGGTTAAACCTAGAAGAACGAAATTTGGCGAGCCAAGTGGGATTGGTGTACTGATCATTATCTAAAAGTTTCATCAAGATTGGGTGAAAAATTGTGTGCTGAGATTTCAGGAAACTCGTAGTTTTTTGGAAGCTTGGCAGGCCCTTTCCATGAAAGTGATTCTCGCCAGTCTCTGCTTAGGGCTACATCAACAGCAAACAAACCATAGAGATAGAACTTGAAACTGCTTTATTGTGTCAAGTTTCAAAGAGCTAGCACAAACCGTTGTTTGATTTAGAGTTCCAAATACATGTATCCCTATACGAGAAAACAGAGTGAAACCTCAAAATGAAACCCGTTACTGCCAATGAACGGTTTAACCTAGAAGAACGAAATTTGGCTAGCCAAGTGGGATTGGTGTACTGATCATTACCTGAAAGTTTCATCAAGATTGGGTGAAAAAGGGTGTGCTGAGATTTCGGGCAACTCGTAGTTTTTTGGAAGCTTGGCAGGCCCTTTCATTGAAAGTGATTCTCGCCAGTCTCTGTTTAGGGCTACATCAACAGCAAACAAACCATAGAGATAGAACTTGAAACTTCTTTATTGTGTCAAGTTTCAAAGAGCTAGCACAAACCGTGTTTGATTTAGAGTTCCAAATACATGTATCCCTATAGAAGAAAACAGAGTGAAACCTAAAAATGAAACCGGTTACTGCCAACGAACGGTTTAACCTAGAAGAACGAAATTTGGCGAGCCAAGTGGGATTGGTGTACTGATCATTACCTGAAAGTTTCATCAAGATTGGGTGAAAAAGGGTGTGCTGAGATTTCGGGCAACTCGTAGTTTTTTGGAAGCTTGGCAGGCCCTTTCCATTAAAGTGATTCTCGCCAGTCTCTGCTTAGGGCTACATCAACAGCAAACAAACCATAGAGATAGAACTTGAAACTGCTTTATTGTGTCAAGTTTCAAAGAGCTAGCACAAACCGTGTTTGATTTAGATTTCCAAATACATGTATCCCTATAGGAGAAAACAGAGTGAAACCTCAAAATGAAACCGGTTACTGCCAACGACCGGTTTAACCTAGAAGAACGAAATTTGGCGAGCCAAGTGGGATTGGTGTACTGATCATTACCTGAAAGTTTCATCAAGATTGGGTGAAAAAGGGTGTGCTGAGATTTCGGGCAACTCATAGTTTTTTGGAAGCTTGGCAGGCCCTTTCCATGAAAGTGATTCTCGCCAGTCTCTGCTTAGGGCTACATCAACAGCAAACAAACCATAGAGATAGAACTTGAAACTGCTTTATTGTGTCAAGATTCAAAGAGCTAGTACAAACCGTGTTTGATTTAGATTTCCAAATACATGTATCCCTATAGGAGAAAACAGAGTGAAACCTCAAAATGAAACCGGTTACTGCCAATGACCGGTTTAACCTAGAAGAACGAAATTTGGCGAGCCAAGTGGGATTGGTGTACTGATCATTACCTGAAAGTTTCATCAAGATTGGGTGAAAAAGGGTGTGCTGAGATTTCAGGCAACTCGTAGTTTTTTGGAAGCTTGGCGGGCCCTTTCCATGAAAGTGATTCTCGCCAGTCTCTGCTTAGGGCTACATCAACAGCAAACAAACCATAGAGATAGAACTTGAAACTGCTTTATTGTGTCAAGTTTCAAAGAGCTAGCACAAACCGTGTTTGATTTAGAGTTCCAAATACATGTATCCCTATACGAGAAAACAGAGTGAAACCTCAAAATGAAACCGGTTACTGCCAACGAACGTTTTAACCTAGAAGACCGAAATTTGGCGAGCCAAGTGGTATTGGTGTACTGATCATTACCTGAACGTTTCATCAAGATTCGGTGAAAAAGGGTGTGCTGAGATTTCAGGCAACTCGTAGTTTTTTGGAAGCTTGGCAGGCCCATTCCATGGAAGTGATTCTCGCCAGTCTCTGCTTAGGGCTACATCAACAGCAAACAAACCATAGAGATAGAACTTGAAACTGCTTTATTGTGTCAAGTTTCAAAGAGCTAGCACAAACCGTGTTTGATTTAGAGTTCCAAATACATGTATCCCTATAGGAGAAAACAGAGTGAAACCTCAAAATGAAACCGGTTACTGCCAACGAACGGTTTAACCTAGAAGAACGAAATTTGGCGAGCCAAGTGGGATTGGTGTACTGATCATTACCTGAAAGTTTCATCAAGATTGGGTGAAAAAGTGTGTAATGAGATTTCAGGCAACTCGTAGTTTTTTTGAAGCTTGGCAGGCCCTTTCCATGAAAGTGATTCTCGCCTGTCTCTGCTGTGGGCTACCTCAACAGCAAACAAACCATAGAGATAGAACTTGAAACTACTTCATTGTGTCAAGTTTCAAAGAGCTAGCACAAACCGTGTTTGATTTAGAGTTCCAAATACATGTATCCCTATAGGAGAAAACAGAGTGAAACCTCAAAATGAAACCGGTTACTGCCAACGAATGGTTTAACCTAGAAGAACGAAATTTGGCGAGCCAAGTGGGATTGGTGTACTGATCATTACCTGCAAGTTTCATCAAGATTGGGTGAAAAAGTGTGTGCTGAGATTTCAGGCAACTCGTAGTTTTTTGGAAGCTTGGCAGGCCCTTTCCATGAAAGTGATTCTCGCCAGTCTCTGTTTAAGGCTACATCAACAGCAAACAAACTATAGAGATAGAACTTGAAACTTCTTTATTGTGTCAAGTTTCAAAGAGCTAGCACAAACCGAGTTTGATTTAGAGTTCCAAATACATGTATCCCTATAGGAGAAAACAGAGTGAAACCTCAAAATGAAACCGGTTACTGCCAACGAACGGTTTAACCTAGAAGAACGAAATTTGGCGAGCCAAGTGGGATTGGTGTACTGATCATTACCTGAAAGTTTCATCAAGATTGGGTGAAAAAGGGTGTGCTGAGATTTCGGGCAACTCGTAGTTTTTTGGAAGCTTGGCAGGCCCTTTCATTGAAAGTGATTCTCGCCAGTCTCTGCTTAGGGCTACCTCAACAGCAAACAAACCATAGAGATAGAACTTGAAACTGCTTTATTGTGTCAAGTTTCAAAGAGCTAGCACAAACCGTGTTTGATTTAGAGTTCCAAATACATGTATCCCTATACGAGAAAACAGAGTGAAACCTCAAAATGAAACCCGTTACTGCCAATGAACGGTTTAACCTAGAAGAACGAAAGTTGGCTAGCCAAGTGGGATTGGTGTACTGATCATTACCTGAAAGTTTCATCAAGATTGGGTGAAAAAGGGTGTGCTGAAATTTCGGGCAACTCGTAGTTTTTTGGAAGCTTGGCAGGCCCTTTCATTGAAAGTGATTCTCGCCAGTCTCTGCTTAGGGCTACATCAACAGCAAACAAACCATAGAGATAGAACTTGAAACTTCTTTATTGTGTCAAGTTTCAAAGAGCTAGCACAAACCGTGTTTGATTTAGAGTTCCAAATACATGTATCCCTATAGGAGAAAACAGAGTGAAACCTCAAAATGAAACCGGTTACTGCCAACGAACGGTTTAACCTAGAAGAACGAAATTTGGCGAGCCAAGTGGGATTGGTGTACTGATCATTACCTGAAAGTTTCATCAAGATTGGGTGAAAAAGGGTGTGCTGAGATTTCGGGCAACTCGTAGTTTTTTGGAAGCTTGGCAGGCCCTTTCATTGAAAGTGATTCTCGCCAGTCTCTGCTTAGGGCTACCTCAACAGCAAACAAACCATAGAGATAGAACTTGAAACTGCTTTATTGTGTCAAGTTTCAAAGAGCTAGCACAAACCGTGTTTGATTTAGATTTCCAAATACATGTATCCCTATAGGAGAAAACAGAGTGAAACCTCAAAATGAAACCGGTTACTGCCAATGACCGGTTTAACCTAGAAGAACGAAATTTGGCGAGCCAAGTGGGATTGGTGTACTGATCATTACCTGAAAGTTTCATCAAGATTGGGTGAAAAAGTGTGTGCTGAGATTTCAGGCAACTCGTAGTTTTTTGGAAGCTTGGCAGGCCCTTTTCATGAAAGTGATTCTCTCCAGTCTCTGCTTAGGGCTACATCAACAGCAAACAAACCATAGAGATAGAACTTGAAACTGCTTTATTGTGTCAAGTTTCAAAGAGCTAGCACAAACCGTGTTTGATTTAGAGTTCCAAATACATGTATCCCTATAGGAGAAAACAGAGTGAAACCTCAAAATGAAACCGGTTACTGCCAATGACCGGTTTAACCTAGAAGAAGGAAATTTGGCGAGCCAAGTGGGATTGGTGTACTGATCATTACCTGAAAGTTTCATCAAGATTGGGTGAAAAAGTGTGTGCTGAGATTTCAGGCAACTCGTAGTTTTTTGGAAGCTTGGCAGGCCCTTTTCATGAAAGTGATTCTCACCAGTCTCTGCTTAGGGCTACATCAACAGCAAACAAACCATAGAGATAGAACTTGAAACTGCTTTATTGTGTCAAGTTTCAAAGAGCTAGCACAAACCGTGTTTTATTTAGAGTTCCAAATACATGTATCCCTATAGGAGAAAACAGAGTGACACCTCAAAATGAAACCGGTTACTGCCAACGAACGTTTTAACCTAGAAGACTGAAATTTGGCGAGCCAAGTGGTATTGGTGTACTGATCATTACCTGAACGTTTCATCAAGATTCGGTGAAAAAGGGTGTGCTGAGATTTCAGGCAACTCGTAGTTTTTGGAAGCTTGGCAGGCCCATTCCATGGAAGTGATTCTCGCCAGTCTCTGCTTAGGGCTACATCAACAGCAAACAAACCATAGAGATAGAACTTGAAACTGCTTTATTGTGTCAAGTTTCAAAGAGCTAGCACAAACCGTGTTTGATTTAGAGTTCCAAATACATGTATCCCTATAGGAGAAAACAGAGTGAAACCTCAAAATGAAACCGGTTACTGCCAACGAACGGTTTAACCTAGAAGAACGAAATTTGGCGAGCCAAGTGGGATTGGTGTACTGATCATTACCTGAAAGTTTCATCAAGATTGGGTGAAAAAGTGTGTGCTGAGATTTCAGGCAACTCGTAGTTTTTTGGAAGCTTGGCAGGCCCTTTCCATGAAAGTGATTCTCGCCAGTCTCTGTTTAAGGCTACATCAACAGCAAACAAACTATAGAGATAGAACTTGAAACTTCTTTATTGTGTCAAGTTTCAAAGAGCTAGCACAAACCGTGTTTGATTTAGAGTTCCAAATACATGTATCCCTATAGGAGAAAACAGAGTGAAACCTCAAAATGAAACAGGTTACTGCCAACGAACGGTTTAACCTAGAAGAACGAAATTTGGCGAGCCAAGTGGGATTGGTGTACTGATCATTACCTGAAAGTTTCATCAAGATTGGGTGAAAAAGGGTGTGCTGAGATTTCGGGCAACTCGTAGTTTTTTGGAAGCTTGGCAGGCCCTTTCATTGAAAGTGATTCTCGCCAGTCTCTGCTTAGGGCTACCTCAACAGCAAACAAACCATAGAGATAGAACTTGAAACTGCTTTATTGTGTCAAGTTTCAAAGAGCTAGCACAAACCGTGTTTGATTTAGATTTCCAAATACATGTATCCCTATAGGAGAAAACAGAGTGAAACCTCAAAATGAAACCGGTTACTGCCAATGACCGGTTTAACCTAGAAGAACGAAATTTGGCGAGCCAAGTGGGATTGGTGTACTGATCATTACCTGAAAGTTTCATCAAGATTGGGTGAAAAAGTGTGTGCTGAGATTTCAGGCAACTCGTAGTTTTTTGGAAGCTTGGCAGGCCCTTTTCATGAAAGTGATTCTCTCCAGTCTCTGCTTAGGGCTACATCAACAGCAAACAAACCATAGAGATAGAACTTGAAACTGCTTTATTGTGTCAAGTTTCAAAGAGCTAGCACAAACCGTGTTTGATTTAGAGTTCCAAATACATGTATCCCTATAGGAGAAAACAGAGTGAAACCTCAAAATGAAACCGGTTACTGCCAACGAACGGTTTAACCTAGAAGAACGAAATTTGGTGAGCCAAGTGGGATTGGTGTACTGATCATTACCTGAAAGTTTCATCAAGATTGGGTAAAAAAGGGTGTGCTGAGATTTCGGGCAACTCGTAGTTTTTTGGAAGCTTGGCAGGCCCTTTCCATGAAAGTGATTCTCGCCAGTCTCTGCTTAGGGCTACATCAACAGCAAACAAACCATAAAGATAGAACTTGAAACTGCTTTATTGTGTCAAGTTTCAAAGAGCTAGCACAAACCGTGTTTGATTTAGAGTTCCAAATACATGTATCCCTATAGGAGAAAACAGAGTGAAACCTCAAAATGAAACCGGTTACTGCCAAGGAACGGTTTAACCTAGAAGAACGAAATTGGGCGAGCCAAATGCGATTGGTGTACTGATCATTACCTGAAAGTTTCATCAAGATTGGGTGAAAAAGGGTGTGCTGAGATTTCGGGCAACTCGTAGATTTTTGGAAGCTTGGCAGGCCCTTTCCATGAAAGTGATTCTCGCCAGTCTCTGCTTAGGGCTACCTCAACAGCAAACAAACCATAGAGATAGAACTTGAAACTGCTTTAATGTGTCAAGTTTCAAAGAGCTAGCACAAACCGTGTTTGATTTAGAGTTCCAAATACATGTATCCCTATAGGAGAAAACAGAGTGAAACCTCAAAATGAAACCGGTTACTGCCAACGAACAGTTTAACCTAGAAGAACGAAATTTGGCGAGCCAAGTGGGATTGATGTACTGTTCATTACCTGAAAGTTTCATCAAGATTGGGTGAAAAAGGGTGTGCTGAGATTTCGGGCAACTTGTAGTTTTTTGGAAGCTTGGCAGGCCCTTTCCATGAAAGTGATTCTCGCCATTCTCTGCTTAAGGCTACATCAACAGCAAACAAACCATTGAGATAGAACTTGAAACTGCTTTATTGTGTCAAGTTTCAAAGAGCTAGCACAAACCGTGTTTGATTTAGATTTCCAAATACATGTATCCCTATAGGAGAAAACAGAGTGAAACCTCAAAATGAAACCGGTTACTGCCAACGAACGGTTTAACCTAGAAGAACGAAATTTGGCGAGCCAAGTGGGATTGGTGTACTGATCATTTTCTGAAAGTTTCATCAAGATTGGGTGAAAAGTGTGTGCTGAGATTTCTGACAACTCGTAGTTTTTTGGAAGCTTGGCAGGCCCTTTCCATGAAAGTGATTCTCGCCAGTCTCTGCTTAGGGCTACATCAACAGCAAACAAACCATAGAGATAGAACTTGAAACTGCTTTATTGTGTCAAGTTTCAAAGAGCTAGCACAAACCGTGTTTGATTTAGAGTTCCAAATACATGTATCCCTATAGGAGAAAACAGAGTGAAACCTCAAAATGAAACCGGTTACTGCCAACGAACGGTTTAACCTAGAAGAACGAAATTTGGCGAGCCAAGTGGGATTGGTGTACTGATCATTACCTGAAAGTTTCATCAAGATTGGGTGAAAAAGGGTGTGCTGAGATTTCGGGCAACTCGTAGTTTTTTGGAAGCTTGGCGGGCCCTTTCCATGAAAGTGATTCTCGCCAGTTTCTGCTTAGGGCTACATCAACAGCAAACAAACCATAGAGATAGAACTTCAAACTGCTTTATTGTCTCAAGTTTCAAAGAGCTAGCACAAACCGTGTTTGATTTAGAGTTCCAAATACATGTATCCCTATAGGAGAAAACAGAGTGAAACCTCAAAATGAAACCGGTTACTGCCAACGAACGGTTTAACCTAGAAGAACGAAATTTGGCTAGCCAAGTGGGATTGGTTTACTGATCATTACCTGAAAGTTTCATCAAGATTGGGTGAAAAAGTGTGTGCTGAGATATCTGGCAACTCGTACTTTTTTGGAAGCTTGGCAGGCCCATTCCATGAAAGTGATTCTCGCCAGTCTCTGCTTAGGGCTACATCAACAGCAAACAAACCATAGAGACAGAACTTGAAACTGCTTTATTGTGTCAAGTTTCAAAGAGCTAGCACAAACCGTGTTTGATTTTGAGTTCCAAATACATGTATCCCTATAGGAGAAAACAGAGTGAAACCTCAAAATGAAACCGGTTACTGCCAACGAACGGTTTAACCTAGAAGAACGAAATTTGGCGAGCCAAGTGGGATTGGTGTACTGATCATTATCTGAAAGTTTCATCAAGATTGGGTGAAAAATTGTGTGCTGAGATTTCAGGCAACTCGTAGTTTTTTGGAAGCTTGGCAGGCCCTTTCCATGAAAGTGATTCTCGCCAGTCTCTGCTTAGGGCTACATCAACAGCAAACAAACCATAGAGATAGAACTTGAAACTGCTTTATTGTGTCAAGTTTCAAAGAGCTAGCACAAACCGTGTTTGATTTAGAGTTCCAAATACATGTATCCCTATAGGAGAAAACAGAGTGAAACCTCAAAATGAAACCGGTTACTGCCAACGAACGGTTTAACCTAGAAGAACGAAATTTGGTGAGCCAAGTGGGATTGGTTTACTGATCATTACCTGAAAGTTTCATCAAGATTGGGTGAAAAAGGGTGTGCTGAGATTTCAGGCAACTCGTAGATTTTTGGAAGCTTGGCAGGCCCTTTCCATGAAAGTGATTCTCGCCATTCTCTGCTTAGGGCTACATCAACAGCAAACAAACCATAGAGATAGAACTTGAAACTGCTTTATTGTGTCAAGTTTCAAAGAGCTAGCACAAACCGTGTTTGATTTAGAGTTCCAAATACATGTATCCCTATAGGAGAAAACAGAGTGAAACCTCAAAATGAAACCGGTTACTGCCAAGGAACGGTTTAACCTAGAAGAACGAAATTTGGCGAGCCAAGTGGGATTGGTGTACTGATCATTACCTGAAAGTTTCATCAAGATTGGGTGAAAAAGGGTGTGCTGAGATTTCAGGCAACTCGTAGTTTTTTGGAAGCTTGGCGGGCCCTTTCCATGAAAGTGATTCTCGCCAGTCTCTGCTTAGGGCTACATCAACAGCAAACAAACCATAGAGATAGAACTTGAAACTGCTTTATTGTGTCAAGTTTCAAAGAGCTAGCACAAACCGTGTTTGATTTAGAGTTCCAAATACATGTATCCCTATAGGAGAAAACAGAGTGAAACCTCAAAATGAAACCGGTTACTGCCAACGAACGGTTTAACCTAGAAGAACGAAATTTGGCTAGCCAAGTGGGATTGGTTTACTGATCATTACCTGAAAGTTTCATCAAGATTGGGTGAAAAGTGTGTGCTGAGATATCTGGCAACTCGTACTTTTTGGAAGCTTGGCAGGCCCATTCCATGAAAGTGATTCTCGCCAGTCTCTGCTTAGGGCTACATCAACAGCAAACAAACCATAGAGATAGAACTTGAAACTGCTTTATTGTGTCAAGTTTCAAAGAGCTAGCACAAACCGTGTTTGATTTTGAGTTCCAAATACATGTATCCCTATAGGAGAAAACAGAGTGAAACCTCAAAATGAAACCGGTTACTGCCAACGAACGGTTTAACCTAGAAGAACGAAATTTGGCGAGCCAAGTGGGATTGGTGTACTGATCATTATCTGAAAGTTTCATCAAGATTGGGTGAAAAATTGTGTGCTGAGATTTCAGGCAACTCGTAGTTTTTGGAAGCTTGGCAGGCCCTTTCCATGAAAGTGATTCTCGCCAGTCTCTGCTTAGGGCTACAATCAACAGCAAACAAACCATAGAGATAGAACTTGAAACTGCTTTATTGTGTCAAGTTTCAAAGAGCTAGCACAAACCGTGTTTGATTTAGAGTTCCAAATACATGTATCCCTATAGGAGAAAACAGAGTGAAACCTCAAAATGAAACCGGTTACTGCCAACGAACGGTTTAACCTAGAAGAACGAAATTTGGTGAGCCAAGTGGGATTGGTGTACTGATCATTACCTGAAAGTTTCATCAAGATTGGGTGAAAAAGGGTGTGCTGAGATTTCAGGCAACTCGTAGATTTTTGGAAGCTTGGCAGGCCCTTTCCATGAAAGTGATTCTCGCCAGTCTCTGCTTAGGGCTACATCAACAGCAAACAAACCATAGAGATAGAACTTGAAACTGCTTTATTGTGTCAAGTTTCAAAGAGCTAGCACAAAACCGTGTTTGATTTAGAGTTCCAAATACATGTATCCCTATAGGAGAAAACAGAGTGAAACCTCAAAATGAAACCGGTTACTGCCAAGGAACGGTTTAACCTAGAAGAACGAAATTTGGCGAGCCAAGTGGATTGGTGTACTGATCATTACCTGAAAGTTTCATCAAGATTGGGTGAAAAAGGGTGTGCTGAGATTTCAGGCAACTCGTAGTTTTTTGGAAGCTTGGCGGGCCCTTTCATGAAAGTGATTCTCGCCAGTCTCTGCTTAGGGCTACATCAACAGCAAACAAACCATAGAGATAGAACTTGAAACTGCTTTATTGTGTCAAGTTTCAAAGAGCTAGCACAAACCGTGTTTGATTTAGAGTTCCAAATACATGTATCCCTATAGGAGAAACAGAGTGAAACCTCAAAATGAAACCGGTTACTGCCAACGAACGGTTTAACCTAGAAGAACGAAATTTGGTGAGCCAAGTGGATTGGTGTACTGATCATTACCTGAAAGTTTCATCAAGATTGGGTGAAAAAGGGTGTGCTGAGATTTCGGGCAACTCGTAGTTTTTGGAAGCTTGGCAGGCCTTTCCATGAAAGTGATTCTCGCCAGTCTCTGCTTAGGGCTACATCAACAGCAAACAAACCATAAAGATAGAACTTGAAACTGCTTTATTGTGTCAAGTTTCAAAGAGCTAGCACAAACCGTGTCTGATTTAGAGTTCCAAATACATGTATCCCTATAGGAGGAAAACAGAGTGAAACCTCAAAATGAAACCGGTTACTGCCAAGGAACGGTTTAACCTAGAAGAACGAAATTGGGCGAGCCAAATGCGATTGGTGTACTGATCATTTCCTGAAAGTTTCATCAAGATTGGGTGAAAAAGGGTGTGCTGAGATTTCGGGCAACTCGTAGATTTTTGGAAGCTTGGCAGGCCCTTTCATTGAAAGTGATTCTCGCCAGTCTCTGCTTAGGGCTACCTCAACAGCAAACAAACCATAGAGATAGAACTTGAAACTGCTTTAATGTGTCAAGTTTCAAAGAGCTAGCACAAACCGTGTTTGATTTAGAGTTCCAAATACATGTATCCCTATAGGAGAAAACAGAGTGAAACCTCAAAATGAAACCGGTTACTGCCAACGAACAGTTT
Organism: Ictidomys tridecemlineatus; assembly: GCF_052094955.1. Taxonomy (NCBI): domain Eukaryota; kingdom Metazoa; phylum Chordata; class Mammalia; order Rodentia; family Sciuridae; genus Ictidomys; species Ictidomys tridecemlineatus. The sequence continues at coordinate 27,432 of NW_027524344.1, forward strand.
AACCTAGAAGAACGAAATTTGGCGAGCCAAGTGGGATTGGTGTACTGTTCATTACCTGAAAGTTTCATCAAGATTGGGTGAAAAAGGGTGTGCTGAGATTTCGGGCAACTTGTAGTTTTTGGAAGCTTGGCAGGCCCTTTCCATGAAAGTGATTCTCGCCAGTCTCTGCTTAAGGCTACATCAACAGCAAACAAACCATTGAGATAGAACTTGAAACTGCTTTATTGTGTCAAGTTTCAAAGAGCTAGCACAAACCGTGTTTGATTTAGATTTCCAAATACATGTATCCCTATAGGAGAAAACAGAGTGAAACCTCAAAATGAAACCGGTTACTGCCAACGAACGGTTTAACCTAGAAGAACGAAATTTGGCGAGCCAAGTGGGATTGGTGTACTGATCATTTTCTGAAAGTTTCATCAAGATTGGGTGAAAAAGTGTGTGCTGAGATTTCTGACAACTCGTAGTTTTTTGGAAGCTTGGCAGGCCCTTTCCTGAAAGTGATTCTCGCCAGTCTCTGCTTAGGGCTACATCAACAGCAAACAAACCATAGAGATAGAACTTGAAACTGCTTTATTGTGTCAAGTTTCAAAGAGCTAGCACAAACCGTGTTTGATTTAGAGTTCCAAATACATGTATCCCTATAGGAGAAAACAGAGTGAAACATCAAAATGAAACCGGTTACTGCCAACGAACGTTTAACCTAGAAGAACGAAATTTGCCGAGCCAAGTGGGATTGGTGTACTGATCATTACCTGAAAGTTTCATCAAGATTGGGTGAAAAAGGGGTGTGCTGAGATTTCGGGCAACTCGTAGTTTTTTGGAAGCTTGGCGGGCCCTTTCCATGAAAGAGTTTCTCGCCAGTTTCTGCTTAGGGCTACATCAACAGCAAACAAACCATAGAGATAGAACTTCAAACTGCTTTATTGTCTCAAGTTTCAAAGAGCTAGCACAAACCGTGTTTGATTTAGAGTTCCAAATACATGTATCCCTATAGGAGAAAACAGAGTGAAACCTCAAAATGAAACCGGTTACTGCCAACGAACGGTTTAACCTAGAAGAACGAAATTTGGCTAGCCAAGTGGGATTGGTTTACTGATCATTACCTGAAAGTTTCATCAAGATTGGGTGAAAAGTGTGTGCTGAGATATCTGGCAACTCGTACTTTTTTGGAAGCTTGGCAGTCCCATTCCATGAAAGTGATTCTCGCCAGTCTCTGCTTAGGGCTACATCAACAGCAAACAAACCATAGAGATAGAACTTGAAACTGCTTTATTGTGTCAAGTTTCAAAGAGCTAGCACAAACCGTGTTTGATTTTGAGTTCCAAATACATGTATCCCTATAGGAGAAAACAGAGTGAAACCTCAAATGAAACCGGTTACTGCCAACGAACGGTTTAACCTAGAAGAACGAAATTTGGCGAGCCAAGTGGGATTGGTGTACTGATCATTATCTGAAAGTTTCATCAAGATTGGGTGAAAAATTGTGTGCTGAGATTTCAGGCAACTCGTAGTTTTTTGGAAGCTTGGCAGGCCCTTTCCATGAAAGTGATTCTCGCCAGTCTCTGCTTAGGGCTACATCAACAGCAAACAAACCATAGAGATAGAACTTGAAACTGCTTTATTGTGTCAAGTTTCAAAGAGCTAGCACAAACCGTGTTTGATTTAGAGTTCCAAATACATGTATCCCTATAGGAGAAAACAGAGTGAAACCTCAAAATGAAACCGGTTACTGCCAACGAACGGTTTAACCTAGAAGAACGAAATTTGGTGAGCCAAGTGGGATTGGTGTACTGATCATTACCTGAAAGTTTCATCAAGATTGGGTGAAAAAGGGTGTGCTGAGATTTCAGGCAACTCGTAGATTTTTGGAAGCTTGGCAGGCCCTTTCCATGAAAGTGATTCTCGCCAGTCTCTGCTTAGGGCTACATCAACAGCAAACAAACCATAGAGATAGAACTTGAAACTGCTTTATTGTGTCAAGTTTCAAAGAGCTAGCACAAACCGTGTTTGATTTAGAGTTCCAAATACATGTATCCCTATAGGAGAAAACAGAGTGAACCTTAAAATGAAACCGGTTACTGCCAAGGAACGGTTTAACCTAGAAGAACGAAATTTGGCGAGCCAAGTGGGATTGGTGTACTGATCATTACCTGAAAGTTTCATTAAGATTGGGTGAAAAAGGGTGTGCTGAGATTTCAGGCAACTCGTAGTTTTTTGGAAGCTTGGCGGGCCCTTTCCATGAAAGTGATTCTCGCCAGTCTCTGCTTAGGGCTACATCAACAGCAAACAAACCATAGAGATAGAACTTGAAACTGCTTTATTGTGTCAAGTTTCAAAGAGCTAGCACAAACCGTGTTTGATTTAGAGTTCCAAATACATGTATCCCTATACGAGAAAACAGAGTGAAACCTCAAAATGAAACCCGTTACTGCCAATGAACGGTTTAACCTAGAAGAACGAAATTTGGCTAGCCAAGTGGGATTGGTTTACTGATCATTACCTGAAAGTTTCATCAAGATTGGGTGAAAAAGTGTGTGCTGAGATTTCGGGCAACTCGTACTTTTTTGGAAGATTGGCAGGCCCATTCCATGAAAGTGATTCTCGCCAGTCTCTGCTTAGGGCTACATCAACAGCAAACAAACCATAGAGATAGAACTTGAAACTGCTTTATTGTGTCAAGTTTCAAAGAGCTAGCACAAACCGTGTTTGATTTAGAGTTCCAAATACATGTATCCTATAGGAGAAAACAGAGTGAAACCTCAAAATGAAACCGGTTACTGCCAACGAACGGTTTAACCTAGAAGAACGAAATTTGGCGAGCCAAGTGGGATTGGTGTACTGATCATTATCTGAAAGTTTCATCAAGATTGGGTGACAAATTGTGTGCTGAGATTTCAGGCAACTCGTAGTTTTTTGGAAGCTTGGCAGGCCCTTTCCATGAAAGTGATTCTCGCCAGTCTCTGCTTAGGGCTACATCAACAGCAAACAAACCATAGAGATAGAACTTGAAACTGCTTTATTGTGTCAAGTTTCAAAGAGCTAGCACAACCGTGTTTGATTTAGAGTTTCCAAATAATGTATCCCTATAGGAGAAAACAGAGTGAAACCTCAAAATAAAACCGGTTACTGCCAACGAATGGTTTAACCTAGAAGAACGAAATTTGGCGAGCCAAGTGGGATTGGTGTACTGATCATTATCTGAAAGTTTCATCAAGATGGGGTGAAAAAGTGTGTGCTGAGATTTCAGGCAACTCGTAGTTTTTTGGAAGCTTGGCAGGCCCTTTCATGAAAGTGATTCTCGCCAGTCTCTGCTTAGGGCTACATCAACAGCAAACAAACCATAGAGATAGAACTTGAAACTGCTTTATTGTGTCAAGTTTCAAAGAGCTAGCACAAACCGTGTTTGATGTAGAGTTCCAAATACATGTATCCCTATAGGAGAAAACAGAGTGAAACCTCAAAATGAAACCGGTTACTGCCAACGACCGGTTTAACCTAGAAGCACGAAATTTGGCGAGCAAAGTGGGATTGGTGTACTGATCATTACCTGAAAGTTTCATCAAGATTGGGTGAAAAAGTGTGTGCTGAGTTTTCAGGCAACTCGTAGTTTTTGGAAGCTTGGCAGGCCCTTTCCATGAAAGAGATTCTCTCCAGTCTCTGTTTAAGGCTACATCAACAGCAAACAAACATAGAGATAGAACCTGAAACTTCTTTATTGTGTCAAGTTTCAAAGAGCTAGCACCAACCGTGTTTGATTTAGAGTTCCAAATACATGTATCCCTATAGAAGAAAACAGAGTGAAACCTCAAAATGAACCGGTTACTGCCAACGAACGGTTTAACCTAGAAGAACGAAATTTGGCGAGCCAAGTGGGATTTGTGTACTGATCATTACCTGAAAAGTTTCATCAAGATTGGGTGAAAAGGGTGTGCTGAGATTTCGGGCAACTCATAGTTTTTTGGAAGCTTGGCAGGCCCTTTCCATGAAAGTGATTCTCGCCAGTCTCTGCTTAGGGCTACATCAACAGCAAACAAACCATAGAGATAGAACTTGAAACTGCTTTATTGTGTCAAGTTTTCAAAGAGCTAGCACAAACCGTGTTTGATTTAGATTTCCAAATACATGTATCCCTATAGGAGAAAACAGAGTGAAACCTCAAAATGAAACCGGTTACTGCCAACGACCGGTTTAACCTAGAAGAACGAAATTTGGCGAGCCAAGTGGGATTGGTGTACTGATCATTACCTGAAAGTTTCATCAAGATTGGGTGAAAAAGGGTGTGCTGAGATTTCGGGCACTCGTAGTTTTTTGGAAGCTTGGCAGGCCCTTTCCATGAAAGTGATTCTCGCCAGTCTCTGCTTAGGGCTACCTCAACAGCAAACAAACCATAGAGATAGAACTTGAAACTGCTTTATTGTGTCAAGTTTCAAAGAGCTAGCACAAACCGTGTTTGATTTAGATTTCCAAATACATGTATCCCTATAGGAGAAAACAGAGTGAAACCTCAAAATGAAACGGTTACTGCCAATGACCGGTTTAACCTAGAAGAACGAAATTTGGCGAGCCAAGTGGGATTGGTGTACTGATCATTACCTGAAAGTTTCATCAAGATTGGGTGAAAAAGTGTGTGCTGAGATTTCAGGCAACTCGTAGTTTTTTGGAAGCTTGGCAGGCCCTTTTCATGAAAGTGATTCTCACCAGTCCTTGCTTAGGGCTACATCAACAGCAAACAATCCATAGAGATAGAACTTGAAACTGCTTTATTGTGTCAAGTTTCAAAGAGCTAGCACAAACCGTGTTTGATTTAGAGTTCCAAATACATGTATCCCTATAGGAGAAAACAGAGTGAAACCTCAAAATGAAACCGGTTACTGCCAACGAACGTTTTAACCTAGAAGAACGAAATTTGGCGAGCCAAGTGGTATTGGTGTACTGATCATTACCTGAACGTTTCATCAAGATTCGGTGAAAAGGGTGTGCTGAGATTTCAGGCAACTCGTAGTTTTTTGGAAGCTTGGCAGGCCCATTCCATGGAAGTGATTCTCGCCAGTCTCTGCTTAGGGCTACCTCAACAGCAAACAAACCATAGAGATAGAACTTGAAACTGCTTTAATGTGTCAAGTCTCAAAGAGCTAGCACAAACCGTGTTTGATTTAGAGTTCCAAATACATGTATCCCTATAGGAGAAAACAGAGTGAAACCTCAAAATGAAACCGGTTACTGCCAACGAACAGTTTAACCTAGAAGAACGAAATTTGGCGAGCCAAGTGGGATTGGTGTACTGTTCATTACCTGAAAGTTTCATCAAGATTGGGTGAAAAAGGGTGTGCTGAGATTTCGGGCAACTTGTAGTTTTTTGGAAGCTTGGCAGGCCCTTTCCATGAAAGTGATTCTCGCCAGTCTCTGCTTAAGGCTACATCAACAGCAAACAAACCATTGAGATAGAACTTGAAACTGCTTTATTGTGTCAAGTTTCAAAGAGCTAGCACAAACCGTGTTTGATTTAGAGTTCCAAATACATGTATCCCTATAGGAGAAAACAGAGTGAAACCTCAAAATGAAACCGGTTACTGCCAACGAACGGTTTAACCTAGAAGAACGAAATTTGGCGAGCAAGTGGGATTGGTGTACTGATCATTACCTGAAAGTTTCATCAAGATTGGGTGAAAAAGTGTGTGCTGAGATATCTGGCAACTCG
>NW_027524345.1:0-33111 GCF_052094955.1 Ictidomys tridecemlineatus
GTAGCCCTAAGCAGAGACTAGCGAAAATCACTTTCATGGAAAGGGGTTGCCAAGCTTGTAAAAAACTACGAGTTGCCTGAAATCTCAGCAAACACTTTTTCACCAAATCTTGATGATACTTTCAGGGAATGATCAATAAACAATCCCACTTGGCTCACCAAATTTCATTCTTCTAGGTTAAACCGTTCGTTTGCAGTAACCGTTTTCATTTTGAGGTTTCACTCTGTTTTCTCCTATACGGATACATGTATTTGGAACTCTAAATCAAACACGTTTTGTGCTAGCTCTTTGAAACTTGACCCAATAATGCAGTTTCAAGTTCTATCTCTATGGTTTGTTTGCTGTTGATGTAGCCCAAAGCAGAGACTGGCGAGAATCTCTTTCATGGAAAGGTGTTGCAAAGCATCCAAAAAACTACGAGTTTCCTGAAATCTCAGCAAACACTTTTTCACCCAATCTTGATGATACTTTCAGGGAATGAGCACTACACCAATCCCACTTGGCTCACCAAATTTCGTTCTTCTAGGTTAAACCGTTCGTTTGCAGTAACCGTTTTCATTTTGAGGTTTCACTCTGTTTTCTCCTATACGGGTACATGTATTTGGAACTCTAAATCAAACACGGTTTGGGCTAGCTCTTTGAAACTTGTCCCAATAAAGCAGTATCAAGTTCTATCTCTATGGTTTGTTTGCTGTTGATGTAGCCCTAAGCAGAGACTGGCGACAATCACTTTCATGGAAAGGGGTTGCCAAGCTTCCAAAAAACTACGAGTTGCCTGAAATCTCAGCAAACACTTTTCCACCCAATCTTGATGATACTTTCAGGGAATGATAAGTACACCAATCCCACTTGGCTCACCAAATTTCGTTATTCTAGGTTAAACCGTTCGTTTGCAGTAACTGTTTTCATTTTGAGGTTTCACTCTGTTTTCTCCTATACGGATACATGTATTTGGAACTCTAAATCAAACACGGTTTGTGCTAGCTCTTTGAAACGTGACCCAATAAAGCAGTTTCAAGTTCTATCTCAGTGGTTTGTTTCCTTTGATGTAGCCCTAAGCAGAGACTGGCAAAAATGACTTTCATGGAAAGGGGTTTCCAAGCTTCCAAAAAACTCCGAGTTGCCTGAAATCTCAGCAAACACTTTTTCACCCAATCTTTTTGATACTTTCAGGGAATGATCAGTACACCAATCCCACTTGCTCACCAAATTTTGTTCTTCTAGGTTAAACCGTTCGTTTGCAGTATCCGTTTTTATTTTGAGGTTTCACTCTGTTTTCTCCTATACGGATACATGTATTTGGAACTCTAAATCAAACACGGTTTGTGCTAGCTCTTTTAAACGTGACCAAATAAAGCATTTTCAAGTTCTATCTTTATGGTTTGTTTGCTGTTGATGTAGCCCTAAGCAGAGACTGGCGAGAATCACTTTCATGGAAAGGGGTTGCCAAGCTTCCAAAAAACTACGGATTGCCTGAAATCTCAGCAAACACTTTTCCACCCAATCTTGGTGATACTTTCAGGGAATGATCAGTACACCAATCCCACTTGGCTCACCAAATTTCGGTCTTATAGGTTAAACCGTTCGTTTGCAGTAACCGTTTTCATTTTGAGGTTTCACTCTGTTTTCTCCTATACGGATACATGTATTTGGAACGCTAAATCAAACACGGTTTGTGCTAGCTCTTTGAAAGTTGACCCAATAAAGCAGTTTAAAGTTCGATCTCTATGGTTTGTTTGCTGTTGATGTAGCCCTAAGCAGAGACTGGCGAGAATCACTTTCATGGAAAGGGGTTGCCAAGCTTCCAAAAAACTAAGAGTTGCCTGAAATCTCAGCAAACACTTTTTCACCCAATCTTGATGATACTTTCAGGGAATGATCAGTACACCAATCCCACTTGGCTCACCAAATATCGTTCTTCTAGGTTAAACCGTTCGTTTGCAGTAACCGTTTTAATTTTGAGGTTTCACTCTGTTTTCTCCTATACGGATACATGTATTTGGAACTCTAAATCAAACACGGTTTGTGCTAGCTCTTTGAAACTTGACCCAATAAAGCAGTTTCAAGTTCTTTCTCAATGGTTTGTTTGCTGTTGATGTAGCCCGAGGCAGAGACTGGCGAGAATCACTTTCATGGAAAGGGGTTGCCAAGCTTCCAAAAAACTACGAGTTGCCTGAAATCTCAGCAAACACTTTTTTACCCAATCTTGATGATACATTCAGGGAATGATCAGTACACCAATCCCACTTGGCTCACCAAATTTCGTTCTTCTAGGTTAAACCGTTCGTTTGCAGTAACCGTTTTCATTTTGAGGTTTCACTCTGTTTTCTCCTATACTGATACATGTATTTGGAACTCTAAATCAAACACGGTTTGTGCTAGCTCTTTGAACCTTGACCCAATAAAGCAGTTTTAAGTTCTATCTCTATGGTTTGTTTGCTGTTGATGTAGCCCTAAGCAGAGACTGTCCAGAATCACTTTCATGGAAAGGGTTGCCAAGCTTCCAAAAAACTACAAGTTGCCTGAAATCTCAGCAAACACTTTTTCACCCAATCGTCCTGATACTTTCAAAGAATGATCAGTACACCAATCCCACTTGGCTCACCAAATTTCGTTCTTCTAGGTTAAACCGTTCGTTTGCAGTAACCATTTTCATTTTGAGGTTTCACTCTTTTTTCTTCTATACGGATACATGTATTTGGAACTCTCAATCAAACACGGTTTGTGCTAGCTCTTTGAAACTTGACCCAATAAAGCAGTTTCAAGTTCTATCTCTACAGTTTGTTTGCTGTTGATGTAGCCCTAAGCAGAGACTGGCGAGAATCACTTTCATAAAAAGGGGTTGCCAAGCTTCCAAAAAACTACAAGTTTCCTGAAATCACAGCAAACACTTTTTAACCCTATCGTCCTTATACATTCAGGGAATGATCAGTACACCAATCCTTCTTGGCTCACCAAATTTCGTTCTTCTAGGTTAAACCGTTCGTTTGCAGTAACCGTTTTCATTTTGAGGTTTCACCTTGTTTTCTCCTATACGGACACAGGAATTTGGAACTCAAACCAAACACGGTTTGTGCTAGCTCTTTGAAACTTGACCCAATAAAGCAGTTTCAAGTTCTATCTCTATGTTTGTTTGCTGTTGATGTAGCCCTAAGCAGAGACTGGCGAGAATCACTTTCATGGAAAGGGGTTGCCTAGCTTCCAAAAAACTACGAGTTGCCTGAAATCTCAGCAAACACTTTTTCACCCAATCTTGATGATACTTTCAGGGAATGATCAGTACACCAATCCCACTTGGCTCACCAAATTTCGTTCTTCTAGGTTAAACCGTTCGTTTGCAGTAACCGTTTTCATTTTAAGGTTTCACTCTGTTTTCTCCTATACGGATACATGTATTTGGAACTCTAAATCAAACACGGTTTGTGCTAGCTCTTTGAAACTTGACCCAATAAAGCAGTTTCAAGTTCTGTCTCTATGGTTTGTTTGCTGTTGATGTAGCCCTAAGCAGAGACTGGCGAGAATCTCTTTCATGGAAAGGGGTTGCCAAGCTTCCAGAAAACTACGAGTTGCCTGAAATCTCAGCAAACACTTTTTCACCCAATCGTGATGATACTTTCAGGGAATTATCAGTACACCAATCCCACTTGGCTCACCAAATTTCGTTCTTCTAGGTAAAACCGTTCGTTTGCAGTAACCGTTTTCATTTTGAGGTTTTAATCTGTTTTCTCCTATACGGATACATGTATATGGAACTCTAAATCAAACACGGTTTGTGCTAGCTCTTTGAAACTTGACCCAATAAAGCAGTTTTAAGTTCTATCTCTACGGTTTGTTTTCTGTTGATGTAGCCCTAAGCAGAGACTGGCGAGAATCACTTTCATGGAAATGGGTTGCCAAGCTTCCAAAAAACTACGAGTTTCCTGAAATCTCAGCAAACACTTTTTCACCCAATCTTGATGATACTTTCAGGGAATGATCAGTACACCAATCCCACTTGGATCACCAAATTTCGTTCTTCTAGGTTAAACCGTTCGTATGCAGTAACCGTTTTAATTTTGAGGTTTCACTCTGTTTTCTCCTATACGGATACATGTATTTGGAACTCTAAATCAAACACGGTTTGTGCTAGCTCTTTGAAACTTGACCCAATAAAGCAGTTTCAAGTTCTGTCTTAATGGTTTGTTTGCTGTTGATGTAGCCCGAGGCAGAGACTGGGAGAATCACTTTCATGGAAAGGGGTTGCCAAGCTTCCAAAAAACTACGAGTTGCCTGAAATCTCAGCAAACACTTTTTTACCCAATCTTGATGATACTTTCAGGGAATGATCAGTACACCAATCCCACTTGGCTCACCAAATTTCGTTCTTCTAGGTTAAACCGTTCGTTTGCAGTAACCGTTTTCATTTTAAGGTTTCACTCTGTTTTCTCCTATACGGATACATGTATTTGGAACTCTAAGTCAAACACGGTTTGTGCTAGCTCTTTGAAACTTGACCCAATAAAACAGTTTCAAGTTCTATCTCTACGGTTTGTTTGCTGTTGATGTAGCCCTAAGCAGAGAGTGGCGAGAATCACTTTCATGGAAAGGGGTTGCCAAGCTTCCAAAAAACTACGAGTTGCCTGAAATCTCAGCAAACACTTTTTCACCCAATCGACTTGATACTTTCAGGGAATGATAGTACACCAATCCCACTTGGCTCACCAAATTTCGTTCTTCTAGGTTAAACCGTTTATTTGCAGTAACCGTTTTCATTTTGAGTTTTCACTCTGTTTTCTCCTATACGGATACATGTATTTGGAACAGTAAATCAAACACGGTTTGTGCTAGCTCTTTGAAACTTGACCCAATAAAGCAGTTTCAAGTTCTATCTCTATGGTTTGTTTGCTGTTGATGTAGCCCTAAGCAGAGACTGGCGAGATTCACTTTCATGGAAAGGGGTTGCCAAGCTTCCAAAAACTATGAGTTGCCTGAAATCTCAGCAAACACTTTTTCACCCAATCTTGATGATACTTTCAGGGAATGATCAGTACACCAATCCCACTTGGCTCACCAAATTTCGTTCTTCTAGGTTAAACCGTTCCTTTGCAGTAAACGTTTTTATTTTGAGGTTTCACTGTGTTTTCTCCTATACGGACACATGTATTTGGAACTCTAAATGAAACACTGTTTGTGCTAGCTCTTTGAAACTTGACCCAATAAAGCAGTTTCAAGTTCTTTCTCTATGGTTTGTTTTCTGTTGATGTAGCCCTAAGCAGAGACTGGCGAGAATCACTTTCATGGAAAGTGGTTGCCAAGCTTCCAAAAAACTAAGAGTTGCCTGAAATCTCAGCAACCACTTTTTCACCCAATCTTGATGATACTTTCAGGGAATGATCAGTACACCAATCCCACTTGGCTCACCAAATTTCGTTTTTCTAGGTTAAACTGTTCGTTTGCAGTAACTGTTTTCATTTTGAGGTTTACTCTGTTTTCTCCTATAGGAATACATATATTTGGAACTCTAAATCAAAAAAGGTTTGTGCTAGCTCTTTGAAACTTGACCCCATAAAGCAGTTTCAAGTTCTATCTCTATGGTTTGTTTGCTGTTGATGTAGCCCTGAGCAGAGACTGGCAAGAATCACTTTCATGGAAAGGGGTTGCTAAGCTTCCAAAAAACTACGAGTTGCCTGAAATCTCAGGAAACACTTTTTCACCCAATCTTGATTATACGTTCAAGGAATGATCAGTACACCAATCCCACTTGGCTCACCAAATTTCGTTCTTCTAGGTTAAACCGTTCATTTGCAGTAACCGTTTTCATTTTGAGGTTTCACTCTGTTTTCTCCTATACGGATACATGTATTTGGAACTCTTAATCAAACACGGTATGTGCTAGCTCTTTGAAACTTGACCCAATAGAGCAGTTTCAAGTTCTATCTCTATGGTTTGTTTGCTGTTGATGTAGCCCTAAGCAGAGAATAGCGAGAAATACTTTCATGGAAAGGGGTTGCCAAGCTTCCAAAAAACTACGAGTTGCCTGAAATCTCAGCAAACACTTTTTCACCCAATTTTGATGATACTTTCAGGGAATGATCAGTACACCAATCCCACTTGGCTCACCAAATTTCGTTCTTCTAGGTTAAACCGTTCGTTTGCAGTAACCGTTTTCATTTTGAGGTTTCACTCTGTTTTCTCCTATACATATACATATATTTGGAACTCTAAATCAAACACGGTTTGTGCTAGCTCTTTGAAACTTGACCATATAAAGCAGTTTCAAGTTCTATCTCTATGGTTTGTTTGCTGTTGATGTAGCCCTAAGCAGAGACTGTCGAGAATCACTTTCATGGAAAGAGGTTGCCAAGCTTCCAAAAAACTACGAGTTGCCTGAAATCTCAGCAAACACTTTTTCACCCAATCTTGATGATACTTTCAGGGAATGATCAGTACACCAATCCCACTTGGCTCACCAAATTTCGTTCTTCTAGGTTAAACCGTTCGTTTTCATTAACCGTTTTCATTTTGAGGTTTCACTCTGTTTTCTCCTATACGGATATATGTATTTGGAACTCTAAAGCAAACACGGTTTGTGCTAGCTCTTTGAAACTTGACCCAATAAAGCAGTTTCAAGTTCTGTCTCTATGGTTGTTTGCTGTTGATGTAGCCCTAAGCAGACACTAGCGAGAATCACTTTCATGGAAAGGGGTTGCCAAGCTTCCAAAAAACTACGAGTTGCCTGAAATCTCAGCAACCACTTTTTAACCCAATCTTGATGATACTTTCAGGGAATGATCAGTACACCAATCCCACTTGGCTCACCAAATTTCGTTCTTCTAGGTTAAACCATTTGTTTGCAGTAACCGTTTTCATTTTGAGGTTTCACTCTGTTTTCTCCTATACGGATACATGTATTTGGAACTCTAAATAAAACACGGTTTGTGCTAGCTCTTTGAAACTTGACCTAAGAAAGCAGTTTCAAGTTCTATCTCAGTGGTTTGTTTGCTGTTGTTGTAGCCCTAAGCAGAGACTGGCGAGAATCACTTTCATGGAAAGGGGTTTCCAAGCTTACAAAAAACTCCGAGTTGCCTGAAATCTCAGCAAACACTTTTTCACCCAATCTTGATGATACTTTCAGGGAATGATCAGTACACAAATCCCACTTACTCACCAAATTTCGTTCTTCTAGGTTAAACCGTTCGTTTGCAGTAACCGTTTTCATTTTGAGGTTTCACTCTGTTTTCTCCTATACGAATACATGTATTTGGAACTCTAAATCAAACAAGGTTTGTGCTAGCTCTTTGAAACTTGACCCAATAAAGCAGTTTCAAGTTCTATCTCTATGGTTTGTTTGCTGTTGATGTAGCCCTAAGCAGAGACTGGCGAGAATCACTTTCATGGAAAGGGGTTGCCAAGCTTCCAAAAAACTAAGAGTTGCCTGAAATCTCAGCAAACACTTTTTCACCCAATCTTGATGATACTTTCAGGGAATGATCACTACACCAATCCCACTTGGCTCACCCAATTTCGTTCTTCTAGGTTAAACCGTTCGTTTGCAGTAACCGTTTTCATTTTGAGGTTTCACTCTGTTTTCTCCTATATGGATACATGTATTTGGAACTCTAAATCAAACACTGTTTGTGCTAGCTCTTTGAAACTTGACCCAATAAAGCAGTTTCAAGTTCTGTCTCTATGGTTTTTTTGCTGTTGATGTAGCCCTAAGCAGAGACTAGCGAGAATCACTTTCATGGAAAGGATTTGCCAAGCTTCCAAAAAACTACGAGTTGCCTGAAAACTCAGCAAACACTTTTTCACCCAATCTTGATGATACTTTCAGGGAATGATCAATAAACAATCCCACTTGGCTCACCAAATTTCATTCTTCTAGGTTAAACCGTTCGTTTGCAGTAACCGTTTTCATTTTGAGGTTTCACTCTGTTTTCTCCTATACGAATACATGTATTTGGAACTCTAAATCAAACAAGGTTTGTGCTAGCTCTTTGAAACTTGACCCAATAAAGCAGTTTCAAGTTCTATCTCTATGGTTTGTTTGCTGTTGATGTAGCCCTAAGCAGAGACTGGCGAGAATCACTTTCATGGAAAGGGGTTGCCAAGCTTCCAAAAAACTAAGAGTTGCCTGAAATCTCAGCGAACACTTTTTCACCCAATCTTGATGATACTTTCAGGGAATGTTCACTACACCAATCCCACTTGGCTCACCCAATTTCGTTCTTCTAGGTTAAACCGTTCGTTTGCAGTAACCGTTTTCATTTTGAGGTTTCACTCTGTTTTCTCCTATACGGATACATGTATTTGGAACTCTAAATCAAACACTGTTTGTGCTAGCTCTTTGAAACTTGACCCAATAAAGCAGTTTCAAGTTCTGTCTCTATGGCTTTTTTGCTGTTGATGTAGCCCTAAGCAGAGACTAGCGAGAATCACTTTCATGGTAAGGATTTGCCAAGCTTCCAAAAAACTACGAGTTGCCTGAAATCTCAGCAAACACTTTTTCACCCAATCTTGATGATACTTTCAGGGAATGATCAATAAACAATCCCACTTGGCTCACCAAATTTCATTCTTCTAGGTTAAACCGTTCGTTTGCAGTAACCGTTTTCATTTTGAGGTTTCACTCTGTTTTCTCCTATACGGATACATGTATTTGGAACTCTAAATCAAACACGTTTTGTGCTAGCTCTTTGAAACTTGACCCAATAATGCAGTTTCAAGTTCTATCTCTATGGTTTGTTTGCTGTTGATGTAGCCCAAAGCAGAGACTGGCGAGAATCTCTTTCATGGAAAGGTGTTGCCAAGCATCCAAAAAACTACGAGTTTCCTGAAATCTCAGCAAACACTTTTTCACCCAATCTTGATGATACTTTCAGGGAATGATCATTACACCAATCCCACTTGGCTCACCAAATTTCGTTCTTCTAGGTTAAACCGTTCGTTTGCAGTAACCGTTTTCATTTTGAGGTTTCACTCTGTTTTCTCCTATACGAATACATGTATTTGGAACTCTAAATAAAACACGGATTGTGCTAGCTCTTTGAAATTTGACCCAATAAAGCAGTATCAAGTTCTATCACTATGGTTTGTTTGCTGTTGATGTAGCCCTAAGCAGAGACTGGCGAGAATCACTTTTATGGAAAGGGGTTGCCAAGCTTCCAAAAAAGTACGAGTTGCCTGAAATCTCAGCAAATACTTTTCCACCCAATCTTGATGATACTTTCATGGAATGATAAGTACACCAATCCCACTCGGCTCACCAAATTTCGTTATTCTAGGTTAAACCGTTCGTTTGCAGTAACTGTTTTCATTTTGAGGTTTCACTCTGTTTTCTCCTATACGGATACATGTATTTGGAACTCTAAATCAAACACGGTTTGTGCTAGCTCTTTGAAACGTGACCCAATAAAGCAGTTTCAAGTTCTATCTCAGTGGTTTTTTTGCTGTTGATGTAGCCCTAAGCAGAGACTGGCAAAAATAACTTTCATGGAAAGGGGTTTCCAAGCTTCCAAAAAACTCCGAGTTGCCTGAAATCTCAGCAAACACTTTTTCACCCAATCTTGATGATACTTTCAGGGAATGATCAGTACACCAATCCCACTTGCTCACCAAATTTTGTTCTTCTAGGTTAAACCGTTCGTTTGCAGTATCCGTTTTTATTTTGAGTTTTCACTCTGTTTTCTCCTATACGGATACATGTATTTGGAACTCTAAATCAAACACGGTTTGTGCTAGCTCTTTTAAACGTGACCAAATAAAGCATTTTCAAGTTCTATCTTTATGATTTGTTTGCTGTTGATGTAGCCCTAAGCAGAGACTGGCGAGAATCACTTTCATGGAAAGGGGTTGCCAAGCTTCCAAAAAACTACGAGTTGCCTGAAATCTCAGCAAACACTTTTTCACCCAATCTTGATGATACTTTCAGGGAATGGTCAATACACAATCCCACTTGGCTCACCAAATTTCGTTCTTCTAGGTTAAACCTTTCGTTTGCAGTAACCGTTTTCATTTTGAGGTTTCACTCTGTTTTCTCCTATACGGATACATGTATTTGGAACTCTAAATCAAACACGGTTTGTGCTAGCTCTTTGAAACTTGACCCAATAATGCAGTTTCAAGTTCTATCTCTATGGTTTGTTTGCTGTTGATGTAGCCCAAAGCAGAGACTGGCGAGAATCTCTTTCATGGAAAGGTGTTGCCAAGCTTCCAAAAAACTACGAGTTGCCTGAAATCTCAGCAAACACTTTTTCACCCAATCTTGATGATACTTTCAGGGAATGATCAGTACACCAATCCCACTTGGCTCACCAAATTTCGTTCTTCTAGGTTAAACCGTTCGTTTGCAGTAACCGTTTTTATTTTGAGGTTTCACTCTGTTTTCTCCTATACGGATACATGTATTTGGAACTCTAAATCAAACACGGTTTGGGCTAGCTCTTTGAAACTTGTCCCAATAAAGCAGTATCAAGTTCTATCTCTATGGTTTGTTTGCTGTTGATGTAGCCCTAAGCAGAGACTGGCGACAATCACTTTCATGGAAAGGGGTTGCCAAGCTTCCAAAAAACTACGAGTTGCCTGAAATCTCAGCAAACACTTTTCCACCCAATCTTGATGATACTTTCAGGGAATGATAAGTACACCAATCCCACTTGGCTCACCAAATTTCGTTATTCTAGGTTAAACCGTTCGTTTGCAGTAACTGTTTTCATTTTGAGGTTTCACTCTGTTTTCTCCTATACGGATACATGTATTTGGAACTCTAAATCAAACACGGTTTGTGCTAGCTCTTTGAAACGTGACCCAATAAAGCAGTTTCAAGTTCTATCTCAGTGGTTTGTTTGCTGTTGATGTAGCCCTAAGCAGAGACTGGCAAAAATCACTTTCATGGAAAGGGGTTTCCAAGCTTCCAAAAAACTCCGAGTTGCCTGAAATCTCAGCAAACACTTTTTCACCCAATCTTTTTGATACTTTCAGGAATGATCAGTACACCAATCCCACTTGCTCACCAAATTTTGTTCTTCTAGGTTAAACCGTTCGTTTGCAGTATCCGTTTTTATTTTGAGGTTTCACTCTGTTTTCTCCTATACGGATACATGTATTTGGAACTCTAAATCAAACACGGTTTGTGCTAGCTCTTTTAAACGTGACCAAATAAAGCATTTTCAAGTTCTATCTTTATGGTTTGTTTGCTGTTGATGTAGCCCTAAGCAGAGACTGGCGAGAATCACTTTCATGGAAAGGGGTTGCCAAGCTTCCAAAAAACTACGGATTGCCTGAAATCTCAGCAAACACTTTTCCACCCAATCTTGGTGATACTTTCAGGGAATGATCAGTACACCAATCCCACTTGGCTCACCAAATTTCGTTCTTATAGGTTAAACCGTTCGTTTGCAGTAACCGTTTTCATTTTGAGGTTTCACTCTGTTTTCTCCTATACGGATACATGTATTTGGAACGCTAAATCAAACACGGTTTGTGCTAGCTCTTTGAAAGTTGACCCAATAAAGCAGTTTAAAGTTCGATCTCTATGGTTTGTTTGCTGTTGATGTAGCCCTAAGCAGAGACTGGCGAGAATCACTTTCATGGAAAGGGGTTGCCAAGCTTCCAAAAAACTACGAGTTGTCTGAAATCTCAGCAAACACTTTTTCACCCAATCTTGATGACACTTTCAGGGAATGATCAGTACACCAATCCCACTTGCTCACCAAATTTCGTTCTTCTAGGTTAAACTGTTCCTTAGCAGTAACCGTTTTCATTTTGAGGTTTCACTCTGTTTTCTCCTATACAGACACGTGTATTTGGAACTCTAAATCAAGTGCGGTTTGTGCTAGCTCTTTGTAACTTGACCCAATAAAGCAGTTTCAAGTTCTATCTCAGTGGTTTGTTTGCTGTTGATGTAGCCCTAAGCAGAGACTGGTGAGAATTATTTTCATGGAAAAAGGTTGCCAGGCTTCCAAAAAACTACGAGTTGCCTTAAATCTCATCAAACAGTTTTTCACCCAATCTTGATGATACTTACAGAAAATGATCAGTACACCAATCCCACTTGGCTCACCAAATTTAGTTCTTCTAGGTTAAACCGTTCGTTTGCAGTAACCGTTTTCATTTTGAGGTTTCACTCTGTTTTCTCCTATACGGATACATGTATTTGGAACTCTAAATCAAACACAGTTTGTGCTAGCTCTTTGAAACTTGACCCAATAAAGCAGTTTCAAGGTCTGTCTCTATGGTTTGTTTGCTGTTGATGTAGCCCTAAGCAGAGACTGGCGAGAATCACTTACATGGAAAGGGGTTGCCAAGCTTCCAAAAAACTACGAGTTTCCTGAAATCTCAGCAAACACTTTTCCACCCAATCTTGATGATACTTTCAGGGAATGATAAGTACACCAATCCCACTTGGCTCACCAAATTTCGTTATTCTAGGTTAAACCGTTCGTTTGCAGTAACTGTTTTCATTTTGAGGTTTCACTCTGTTTTCTCCTATACGGATACATGTATTTGGAACTCTAAATCAAACACGGTTTGTGCTAGCTCTTTGAAACGTGACCCAATAAAGCAGTTTCAAGTTCTATCTCAGTGGTTTGTTTGCTGTTGATGTAGCCCTAAGCAGAGACTGGCAAAAATCACTTTCATGGAAAGGGGTTTCCAAGCTTCCAAAAAACTCCGAGTTGCCTGAAATCTCAGCAAACACTTTTTCACCCAATCTTTTTGATACTTTCAGGGAATGATCAGTACACCAATCCCACTTGCTCACCAAATTTTGTTCTTCTAGGTTAAACCGTTCGTTTGCAGTATCCGTTTTTATTTTGAGGTTTCACTCTGTTTTCTCCTATACGGATACATGTATTTGGAACTCTAAATCAAACACGGTTTGTGCTAGCTCTTTTAAACGTGACCAAATAAAGCATTTTCAAGTTCTATCTTTATGGTTTGTTTGCTGTTGATGTAGCCCTAAGCAGAGACTGGCGAGAATCACTTTCATGGAAAGGGGTTGCCAAGCTTCCAAAAAACTACGGATTGCCTGAAATCTCAGCAAACACTTTTCCACCCAATCTTGGTGATACTTTCAGGGAATGATCAGTACACCAATCCCACTTGGCTCACCAAATTTCGTTCTTATAGGTTAAACCGTTCGTTTGCAGTAACCGTTTTCATTTTGAGGTTTCACTCTGTTTTCTCCTATACGGATACATGTATTTGGAACGCTAAATCAAACACGGTTTGTGCTAGCTCTTTGAAAGTTGACCCAATAAAGCAGTTTAAAGTTCGATCTCTATGGTTTGTTTGCTGTTGATGTAGCCCTAAGCAGAGACTGGCGAGAATCACTTTCATGGAAAGGGGTTGCCAAGCTTCCAAAAAACTACGAGTTGTCTGAAATCTCAGCAAACACTTTTTCACCCAATCTTGATGACACTTTCAGGGAATGATCAGTACACCAATCCCACTTGCTCACCAAATTTCGTTCTTCTAGGTTAAACTGTTCCTTAGCAGTAACCGTTTTCATTTTGAGGTTTCACTCTGTTTTCTCCTATACAGACACGTGTATTTGGAACTCTAAATCAAGTGCGGTTTGTGCTAGCTCTTTGTAACTTGACCCAATAAAGCAGTTTCAAGTTCTATCTCAGTGGTTTGTTTGCTGTTGATGTAGCCCTAAGCAGAGACTGGTGAGAATTATTTTCATGGAAAAAGGTTGCCAGGCTTCCAAAAAACTACGAGTTGCCTTAAATCTCATCAAACAGTTTTTCACCCAATCTTGATGATACTTACAGAAAATGATCAGTACACCAATCCCACTTGGCTCACCAAATTTAGTTCTTCTAGGTTAAACCGTTCGTTTGCAGTAACCGTTTTCATTTTGAGGTTTCACTCTGTTTTCTCCTATACGGATACATGTATTTGGAACTCTAAATCAAACACAGTTTGTGCTAGCTCTTTGAAACTTGACCCAATAAAGCAGATTCAAGGTCTGTCTCTCTGGTTTGTTTGCTGTTGATGTAGCCCTAAGCAGAGACTGGCGAGAATCACTTACATGGAAAGGGGTTGCCAAGCTTCCAAAAAACTACGAGTTGCCTGAAATCTCAGCATACACTTTTTCACCCAATCTTGATGATACTTTCAGGGAATGATCAGTACACCAATCCCACTTGGCTCACCAAATTTAGTTCTTCTAGGTTAAACCGTTCGTTTGCAGTAACCGTTTTCATTTTGAGGTTTCACTCTGTTTTCTCCTGTACGGATACATGTATTTGGAACTCTAAATCAAAAACGGTTTGTGCTAGCTCTTTGAAACTTGACCCAATAAAGCAGTTTCAAGTTCTGTCTCTATGATTTGTTTGCTGTTGATGTAGCCCTAAGCAGAGACTGGCGAGAATCACTTTCATGGAAAGGGGTTGCCAAGCTTCCAAAAAACTACGGATTGCCTGAAATCTCAGCAAACACTTTTCCACCCAATCTTGGTGATACTTTCAGGGAATGATCAGTACACCAATCCCACTTGGCTCACCAAATTTCGTTCTTCTAGGTTAAACCGTTCGTTTGCAGTAACCGTTTTCATTTTGAGGTTTCACTCTGTTTTCTCTTATACGGATACATGTATTTGGAACTCTAAATCAAACACGGTTTGTGCTAGCTCTTTGAAACGTGACCCAATAAAGCAGTTTCAAGTTCTATCTCACTGGTTTGTTTGCTGTTGATGTAGCCCTAAGCAGAGACTGGCAAAAATCACTTTCATGGAAAGGGGTTTCCAAGCTTCCAAAAAACTCCGAGTTGCCTGAAATCTCAGCAAACACTTTTTCACCCAATCTTTTTGATACTTTCAGGGAATGATCAGTACACCAATCCCACTTGGCTCACCAAATTTCGTTCTTCTAGGTTAAACCGTTCGTTTGCAGTAACCGTTTTCATTTTGAGGTTTCACTCTGTTTTCTCCTATACGGATACATGTATTTGGAACTCTAAATCAAACACTGTTTGTGCAAGCTCTTTGAAACTTGACCCAATAAAGCAGTTTCAAGTTCTGTCTCTATGGTTTATTTGCTGTTGATGTAGCCCTAAGCAGAGACTAGAGAGAATCACTTTCATGGAAAGGATTTGCCAAGCTTCCAAAAAACTACGAGTTGCCTGAAATCTCAGCAAACACTTTTTCACCCAATCTTGATGATACTTTCAGGGAATGATCAATAAACAATCCCACTTGGCTCACCAAATTTCATTCTTCTAGGTTAAACCGTTCGTTTGCAGTAACCGTTTTCATTTTGAGGTTTCACTCTGTTTTCTCCTATACGGATACATGTATTTGGAACTCTAAATCAAACACGGTTTGTGCTAGCTCTTTGAAACGTGACCCAATAAAGCAGTTTCAAGTTCTATCTCAGTGGTTTTTTTGCTGTTGATGTAGCCCTAAGCAGAGACTGGCAAAAATCACTTTCATGGAAAGGGGTTTCCAAGGTTCCAAAAAACTCCGAGTTGCCTGAAATCTCAGCAAACACTTTTTCACCCAATCTTGATGATACTTTCAGGGAATGATCAGTACACCAATTCCACTTGCTCACCAAATTTTGTTCTTCTAGGTTAAACCGTTCGTTTGCAGTATCCGTTTTTATTTTGAGTTTTCACTCTGTTTTCTCCTATACGGATACATGTATTTGGAACTCAAATCAAACACGGTTTGTGCTAGCTCTTTTAAACGTGACCAAATAAAGCATTTTCAAGTTCTATCTTTATGATTTGTTTGCTGTTGATGTAGCCCTAAGCAGAGACTGGCGAGAATCACTTTCATGGAAAGGGGTTGCCAAGCTTCCAAAAAACTACGAGTTGCCTGAAATCTCAGCAAACACTTTTTCACCCAATCTTGATGATACTTTCAGGGAATGATCAGTACACAAATCCCACTTGCTCACCAAATTTCGTTCTTCTAGGTTAAACCTTTCGTTTGCAGTAACCGTTTTCATTTTGAGGTTTCACTCTGTTTTCTCCTATACGAATACATGTATTTGGAACTCTAAATCAAACAAGGTTTGTGCTAGCTCTTTGAAACTTGACCCAATAAAGCAGTTTCAAGTTCTATCTCTATGGTTTGTTTGCTGTTGATGTAGCCCTAAGCAGAGACTGGCGAGAATCACTTTCATGGAACGGGGTTGCCAAGCTTCCAAAAAACTAAGAGTTGCCTGAAATCTCAGCAAACACTTTTTCACCCAATCTTGATGATACTTTCAGGGAATGATCACTACACCAATCCCACTTGGCTCACCAAATTTCGTTCTTCTAGGTTAAACCGTTCGTTTGCAGTAACCGTTTTCATTTTGAGGTTTCACTCTGTTTTCTCCTATACGGATACATGTATTTGGAACTCTAAATCAAACACTGTTTGTGCTAGCTCTTTGAAACTTGACCCAATAAAGCAGTTTCAAGTTCTGTCTCTATGGTTTTTTTGCTGTTGATGTAGCCCTAAGCAGAGACTAGCGAAAATCACTTTCATGGAAAGGGGTTGCCAAGCTTGCAAAAAACTACGAGTTGCCTGAAATCTCAGCAAACACTTTTTCACCAAATCTTGATGATACTTTCAGGGAATGATCAATAAACAATCCCACTTGGCTCACCAAATTTCATTCTTCTAGGTTAAACCGTTCGTTTGCAGTAACCGTTTTCATTTTGAGGTTTCACTCTGTTTTCTCCTATACGGATACATGTATTTGGAACTCTAAATCAAACACGTTTTGTGCTAGCTCTTTGAAACTTGACCCAATAATGCAGTTTCAAGTTCTATCTCTATGGTTTGTTTGCTGTTGATGTAGCCCAAAGCAGAGACTGGCGAGAATCTCTTTCATGGAAAGGTGTTGCCAAGCATCCAAAAAACTACGAGTTTCCTGAAATCTCAGCAAACACTTTTTCACCCAATCTTGATGATACTTTCAGGGAATGATCAGTACACCAATCCCACTTGGCTCACCAAATTTCGTTCTTCTAGGTTAAACCGTTCGTTTGCAGTAACCGTTTTAATTTTGAGGTTTCACTCTGTTTTCTCCTATACGGATACATGTATTTGGAACTCTAAATCAAACACGGTTTGGGCTAGCTCTTTGAAACTTGTCCCAATAAAGCAGTATCAAGTTCTATCTCTATGGTTTGTTTGCTGTTGATGTAGCCCTAAGCAGAGACTGGCGACAATCACTTTCATGGAAAGGGGTTGCCAAGCTTCCAAAAAACTACGAGTTGCCTGAAATCTCAGCAAACACTTTTCCACCCAATCTTGATGATACTTTCAGGGAATGATAAGTACACCAATCCCACTTGGCTCACCAAATTTCGTTATTCTAGGTTAAACCGTTCGTTTGCAGTAACTGTTTTCATTTTGAGGTTTCACTCTGTTTTCTCCTATACGGATACATGTATTTGGAACTCTAAATCAAACACGGTTTGTGCTAGCTCTTTGAAAGTTGACCCAATAAAGCAGTTTAAAGTTCGATCTCTATAGTTTGTTTGCTGTTGATGTAGCCCTAAGCAGAGACTGGCGAGAATCACTTTCATGGAAAGGGGTTGCCAAGCTTCCAAAAAACTACGAGTTGTCTGAAATCTCAGCAAACACTTTTTCACCCAATCTTGATGATACTTTCAGGGAATGATCAGTACACCAATCCCACAGGCTCACCAAATTTCGTTCTTCTAGGTTAAACCGTTCCTTAGCAGTAACCGTTTTCATTTTGAGGTTTCACTCTGTTTTCTCCTATACAGACACGTGTATTTGGAACTCTAAATCAAGTGCGGTTTGTGCTAGCTCTTTGAAACTTGACCCAATAAAGCAGTTTCAAGTTCTATCTCAGTGGTTTGTTTGCTGTTGATGTAGCCCTAAGCAGAGACTGGCGAGAATTATTTTCATGGAAAAAGGTTGCCAAGCTTCCAAAAAACTACGAGTTGCCTTAAATCTCATCAAACACTTTTTCACCCAATCTTGATGATACTTACAGAAAATGAACAGTACACCAATCCCACTTGGCTCACCAAATTTCGTTCTTCTAGGTTAAACCGTTCGTTTGCAGTAACCGTTTTCATTTTGAGGTTTCACTCTGTTTTCTCCTATACGGATACATGTATTTGGAACTCTAAATCAAACACAGTTTGTGCTAGCTCTTTGAAACTTGACCCAATAAAGCAGATTCAAGGTCTGTCTCTATGGTTTGTTTGCTGTTGATGTAGCCCTAAGCAGAGACTGGCGAGAATCACTTACATGGAAAGGGGTTGCCAAGCTTCCAAAAAACTACGAGTTGCCTGAAATCTCAGCATACACTTTTTCACCCAATCTTGATGATACGTTCAGGGAATGATCAGTACATCAATCCCACTTGGCTCACCAAATTTAGTTCTTCTAGGTTAAACCTTTCGTTTGCAGTAACCGTTTTCATTTTGAGGTTTCACTCTGTTTTCTCCTGTACGGATACATGTATTTGGAACTCTAAATCAAAAACAGTTTGTGCTAGCTCTTTGAAACTTGACCCAATAAAGCAGTTTCAAGTTGTGTCTCTATGATTTGTTTGCTGTTTATGTAGCCCTAAGCAGAGATTGGCGAGAATCACTTTCATGGAAAGGGGTTGCCAAGCTTCCAAAAAACTACGAGTTGCCTGAAATCTCAGCAAACACTTTTCCACCCAATCTTGATGATACTTTCAGGGAATGATCACTACACCAATCCCACTTGGCTCACCAAATTTCGTTCTTCTAGGTTAAACCGTTCGTTTGCAGTAACCGTTTTCATTTTGAGGTTTCACTCTGTTTTCTCCTATACGGATACATGTATTTGGAACTCTAAATCAAACACTGTTTGTGCTAGCTCTTTGAAACTTGACCCAATAAAGCAGTTTCAAGTTCTGTCTCTATGGTTTTTTTGCTGTTGATGTAGCCCTAAGCAGAGACTAGCGAGAATCACTTTCATGGAAAGGATTTGCCAAGCTTCCAAAAAACTACGAGTTGCCTGAAATCTCAGCAAACACTTTTTCACCCAATCTTGATGATACTTTCAGGGAATGATCAATAAACAATCCCACTTGGCTCACCAAATTTCATTCTTCTAGGTTAAACCGTTCGTTTGCAGTAACCGTTTTCATTTTGAGGTTTCACTCTGTTTTCTCCTATACGGATACATGTATTTGGAACTCTAAATCAAACACGGTTTGTGCTAGCTCTTTGAAACGTGACCCAATAAAGCAGTTTCAAGTTCTATCTCAGTGGTTTTTTTGCTGTTGATGTAGCCCTAAGCAGAGACTGGCAAAAATAACTTTCATGGAAAGGGGTTTCCAAGGTTCCAAAAAACTCCGAGTTGCCTGAAATCTCAGCAAACACTTTTTCACCCAATCTTGATGATACTTTCAGGGAATGATCAGTACACCAATTCCACTTGCTCACCAAATTTTGTTCTTCTAGGTTAAACCGTTCGTTTGCAGTATCCGTTTTTATTTTGAGTTTTCACTCTGTTTTCTCCTATACGGATACATGTATTTGGAACTCTAAATCAAACACGGTTTGTGCTAGCTCTTTTAAACGTGACCAAATAAAGCATTTTCAAGTTCTATCTTTATGATTTGTTTGCTGTTGATGTAGCCCTAAGCAGAGACTGGCGAGAATCACTTTCATGGAAAGGGGTTGCCAAGCTTCCAAAAAACTACGAGTTGCCTGAAATCTCAGCAAACACTTTTTCACCCAATCTTGATGATACTTTCAGGGAATGATCAGTACACCAATCCCACTTGGCTCACCAAATTTCGTTCTTCTAGGATAAACCTTTCGTTTGCAGTAACCGTTTTCATTTTGAGGTTTCACTCTGTTTTCTCCTATACGGATACATGTATTTGGAACTCTAAATCAAACACGGTTTGTGCTAGCTCTTTGAAACTTGACCCAATAATGCAGTTTCAAGTTCTATCTCTATGGTTTGTTTGCTGTTGATGTAGCCCAAAGCAGAGACTGGCGAGAATCTCTTTCATGGAAAGGTGTTGCCAAGCTTCCAAAAAACTACGAGTTGCCTGAAATCTCAGCAAACACTTTTTCACCCAATCTTGATGATACTTTCAGGGAATGATCAGTACACCAATCCCACTTGGCTCACCAAATTTCGTTCTTCTAGGTTAAACCGTTCGTTTGCAGTAACCGTTTTTATTTTGAGGTTTCACTCTGTTTTCTCCTATACGGATACATGTATTTGGAACTCTAAATCAAACACGGTTTGGGCTAGCTCTTTGAAACTTGTCCCAATAAAGCAGTATCAAGTTCTATCTCTATGGTTTGTTTGCTGTTGATGTAGCCCTAAGCAGAGACTGGCGACAATCACTTTCATGGAAAGGGGTTGCCAAGCTTCCAAAAAACTACGAGTTGCCTGAAATCTCAGCAAACACTTTTCCACCCAATCTTGATGATACTTTCAGGGAATGATAAGTACACCAATCCCACTTGGCTCACCAAATTTCGTTATTCTAGGTTAAACCGTTCGTTTGCAGTAACTGTTTTCATTTTGAGGTTTCACTCTGTTTTCTCCTATACGGATACATGTATTTGGAACTCTAAATCAAACACGGTTTGTGCTAGCTCTTTGAAACGTGACCCAATAAAGCAGTTTCAAGTTCTATCTCAGTGGTTTGTTTGCTGTTGATGTAGCCCTAAGCAGAGACTGGCAAAAATCACTTTCATGGAAAGGGGTTTCCAAGCTTCCAAAAAACTCCGAGTTGCCTGAAATCTCAGCAAACACTTTTTCACCCAATCTTTTTGATACTTTCAGGGAATGATCAGTACACCAATCCCACTTGCTCACCAAATTTTGTTCTTCTAGGTTAAACCGTTCGTTTGCAGTATCCGTTTTTATTTTGAGGTTTCACTCTGTTTTCTCCTATACGGATACATGTATTTGGAACTCTAAATCAAACACGGTTTGTGCTAGCTCTTTTAAACGTGACCAAATAAAGCATTTTCAAGTTCTATCTTTATGGTTTGTTTGCTGTTGATGTAGCCCTAAGCAGAGACTGGCGAGAATCACTTTCATGGAAAGGGGTTGCCAAGCTTCCAAAAAACTACGGATTGCCTGAAATCTCAGCAAACACTTTTCCACCCAATCTTGGTGATACTTTCAGGGAATGATCAGTACACCAATCCCACTTGGCTCACCAAATTTCGTTCTTATAGGTTAAACCGTTCGTTTGCAGTAACCGTTTTCATTTTGAGGTTTCACTCTGTTTTCTCCTATACGGATACATGTATTTGGAACTCTAAATCAAACACGGTTTGTGCTAGCTCTTTGAAAGTTGACCCAATAAAGCAGTTTAAAGTTCGATCTCTATGGTTTGTTTGCTGTTGATGTAGCCCTAAGCAGAGACTGGCGAGAATCACTTTCATGGAAAGGGGTTGCCAAGCTTCCAAAAAACTACGAGTTGTCTGAAATCTCAGCAAACACTTTTTCACCCAATCTTGATGACACTTTCAGGGAATGATCAGTACACCAATCCCACTTGCTCACCAAATTTCGTTCTTCTAGGTTAAACTGTTCCTTAGCAGTAACCGTTTTCATTTTGAGGTTTCACTCTGTTTTCTCCTATACAGACACGTGTATTTGGAACTCTAAATCAAGTGCGGTTTGTGCTAGCTCTTTGTAACTTGACCCAATAAAGCAGTTTAAAGTTCGATCTCTATGGTTTGTTTGCTGTTGATGTAGCCCTAAGCAGAGACTGGCGAGAATCACTTTCATGGAAAGGGGTTGCCAAGCTTCCAAAAAACTACGAGTTGTCTGAAATCTCAGCAAACACTTTTTCACCCAATCTTGATGACACTTTCAGGGAATGATCAGTACACCAATCCCACTTGCTCACCAAATTTCGTTCTTCTAGGTTAAACTGTTCCTTAGCAGTAACCGTTTTCATTTTGAGGTTTCACTCTGTTTTCTCCTATACAGACACGTGTATTTGGAACTCTAAATCAAGTGCGGTTTGTGCTAGCTCTTTGTAACTTGACCCAATAAAGCAGTTTCAAGTTCTATCTCAGTGGTTTGTTTGCTGTTGATGTAGCCCTAAGCAGAGACTGGTGAGAATTATTTTCATGGAAAAAGGTTGCCAGGCTTCCAAAAAACTACGAGTTGCCTTAAATCTCATCAAACAGTTTTTCACCCAATCTTGATGATACTTACAGAAAATGATCAGTACACCAATCCCACTTGGCTCACCAAATTTAGTTCTTCTAGGTTAAACCGTTCGTTTGCAGTAACCGTTTTCATTTTGAGGTTTCACTCTGTTTTCTCCTATACGGATACATGTATTTGGAACTCTAAATCAAACACAGTTTGTGCTAGCTCTTTGAAACTTGACCCAATAAAGCAGTTTCAAGGTCTGTCTCTATGGTTTGTTTGCTGTTGATGTAGCCCTAAGCAGAGACTGGCGAGAATCACTTACATGGAAAGGGGTTGCCAAGCTTCCAAAAAACTACGAGTTTCCTGAAATCTCAGCATACACTTTTTCACCCAATCTTGATGATACTTTCAGGGAACGATCAGTACACCAATCCCACTTGGCTCACAAAATTTAGTTCTTCTAGGTTAAACCGTTCGTTTGCAGTAACCGTTTTCATTTTGAGGTTTCACTCTGTTTTCTCCTGTACGGATACATGTATTTGGAACTCTAAATCAAACACAGTTTGTGCTAGCTCTTTGAAACTTGACCCAATAAAGCAGATTCAAGGTCTGTCTCTATGGTTTGTTTGCTGTTGATGTAGCCCTAAGCAGAGACTGGCGAGAATCACTTACATGGAAAGGGGTTGCCAAGCTTCCAAAAAACTACGAGTTGCCTGAAATCTCAGCATACACTTTTTCACCCAATCTTGATGATACATTCAGGGAATGATCAGTACATCAATCCCACTTGGCTCACCAAATTTAGTTCTTCTAGGTTAAACCGTTCGTTTGCAGTAACCGTTTTCATTTTGAGGTTTCACTCTGTTTTCTCCTGTACGGATACATGTATTTGGAACTCTAAATCAAAAACGGTTTGTGCTAGCTCTTTGAAACTTGACCCAATAAAGCAGTTTCAAGTTGTGTCTCTATGATTTGTTTGCTGTTTATGTAGCCCTAAGCAGAGATTGGCGAGAATCACTTTCATGGAAAGGGGTTGCCAAGCTTCCAAAAAACTACGAGTTGCCTGAAATCTCAGCAAACACTTTTCCACCCAATCTTGATGATACTTTCAGGGAATGATCACTACACCAATCCCACTTGGCTCACCAAATTTCGTTCTTCTAGGTTAAACCGTTCGTTTGCAGTAACCGTTTTCATTTTGAGGTTTCACTCTGTTTTCTCCTATACGGATACATGTATTTGGAACTCTAAATCAAACACTGTTTGTGCTAGCTCTTTGAAACATGACCCAATAAAGCAGTTTCAAGTTCTGTCTCTATGGTTTTTTTGCTGTTGATGTAGCCCTAAGCAGAGACTAGCGAGAATCACTTTCATGGAAAGGATTTGCCAAGCTTCCAAAAAACTACGAGTTGCCTGAAATCTCAGCAAACACTTTTTCACCCAATCTTGATGATACTTTCAGGGAATGATCAATAAACAATCCCACTTGGCTCACCAAATTTCATTCTTCTAGGTTAAACCGTTCGTTTGCAGTAACCGTTTTCATTTTGAGGTTTCACTCTGTTTTCTCCTATTCGGATACATGTATTTGGAACTCTAAATCAAACACGGTTTGTGCTAGCTCTTTGAAACGTGACCCAATAAAGCAGTTTCAAGTTCTATCTCAGTGGTTTTTTTGCTGTTGATGTAGCCCTAAGCAGAGACTGGCAAAAATAACTTTCATGGAAAGGGGTTTCCAAGGTTCCAAAAAACTCCGAGTTGCCTGAAATCTCAGCAAACACTTTTTCACCCAATCTTGATGATACTTTCAGGGAATGATCAGTACACCAATTCCACTTGCTCACCAAATTTTGTTCTTCTAGGTTAAACCGTTCGTTTGCAGTATCCGTTTTTATTTTGAGTTTTCACTCTGTTTTCTCCTATACGGATACATGTATTTGGAACTCTAAATCAAACACGGTTTGTGCTAGCTCTTTTAAACGTGACCAAATAAAGCATTTTCAAGTTCTATCTTTATGATTTGTTTGCTGTTGATGTAGCCCTAAGCAGAGACTGGCGAGAATCACTTTCATGGAAAGGGGTTGCCAAGCTTCCAAAAAACTACGAGTTGCCTGAAATCTCAGCAAACACTTTTTCACCCAATCTTGATGATACTTTCAGGGAATGATCAGTACACCAATCCCACTTGGCTCACCAAATTTCGTTCTTCTAGGTTAAACCTTTCGTTTGCAGTAACCGTTTTCATTTTGAGGTTTCACTCTGTTTTCTCCTATACGGATACATGTATTTGGAACTCTAAATCAAACACGGTTTGTGCTAGCTCTTTGAAACTTGACCCAATAATGCAGTTTCAAGTTCTATCTCTATGGTTTGTTTGCTGTTGATGTAGCCCAAAGCAGAGACTGGCGAGAATCTCTTTCATGGAAAGGTGTTGCCAAGCTTCCAAAAAACTACGAGTTGCCTGAAATCTCAGCAAACACTTTTTCACCCAATCTTGATGATACTTTCAGGGAATGATCAGTACACCAATCCCACTTGGCTCACCAAATTTCGTTCTTCTAGGTTAAACCGTTCGTTTGCAGTAACCGTTTTTATTTTGAGGTTTCACTCTGTTTTCTCCTATACGGATACATGTATTTGGAACTCTAAATCAAACACGGTTTGGGCTAGCTCTTTGAAACTTGTCCCAATAAAGCAGTATCAAGTTCTATCTCTATGGTTTGTTTGCTGTTGATGTAGCCCTAAGCAGAGACTGGCGACAATCACTTTCATGGAAAGGGGTTGCCAAGCTTCCAAAAAACTACGAGTTGCCTGAAATCTCAGCAAACACTTTTCCACCCAATCTTGATGATACTTTCAGGGAATGATAAGTACACCAATCCCACTTGGCTCACCAAATTTCGTTATTCTAGGTTAAACCGTTCGTTTGCAGTAACTGTTTTCATTTTGAGGTTTCACTCTGTTTTCTCCTATACGGATACATGTATTTGGAACTCTAAATCAAACACGGTTTGTGCTAGCTCTTTGAAACGTGACCCAATAAAGCAGTTTCAAGTTCTATCTCAGTGGTTTGTTTCCTTTGATGTAGCCCTAAGCAGAGACTGGCAAAAATGACTTTCATGGAAAGGGGTTTCCAAGCTTCCAAAAAACTCCGAGTTGCCTGAAATCTCAGCAAACACTTTTTCACCCAATCTTTTTGATACTTTCAGGGAATGATCAGTACACCAATCCCACTTGCTCACCAAATTTTGTTCTTCTAGGTTAAACCGTTCGTTTGCAGTATCCGTTTTTATTTTGAGGTTTCACTCTGTTTTCTCCTATACGGATACATGTATTTGGAACTCTAAATCAAACACGGTTTGTGCTAGCTCTTTTAAACGTGACCAAATAAAGCATTTTCAAGTTCTATCTTTATGGTTTGTTTGCTGTTGATGTAGCCCTAAGCAGAGACTGGCGAGAATCACTTTCATGGAAAGGGGTTGCCAAGCTTCCAAAAAACTACGGATTGCCTGAAATCTCAGCAAACACTTTTCCACCCAATCTTGGTGATACTTTCAGGGAATGATCAGTACACCAATCCCACTTGGCTCACCAAATTTCGTTCTTATAGGTTAAACCGTTCGTTTGCAGTAACCGTTTTCATTTTGAGGTTTCACTCTGTTTTCTCCTATACGGATACATGTATTTGGAACGCTAAATCAAACACGGTTTGTGCTAGCTCTTTGAAAGTTGACCCAATAAAGCAGTTTAAAGTTCGATCTCTATGGTTTGTTTGCTGTTGATGTAGCCCTAAGCAGAGACTGGCGAGAATCACTTTCATGGAAAGGGGTTGCCAAGCTTCCAAAAAACTACGAGTTGTCTGAAATCTCAGCAAACACTTTTTCACCCAATCTTGATGACACTTTCAGGGAATGATCAGTACACCAATCCCACTTGCTCACCAAATTTCGTTCTTCTAGGTTAAACTGTTCCTTAGCAGTAACCGTTTTCATTTTGAGGTTTCACTCTGTTTTCTCCTATACAGACACGTGTATTTGGAACTCTACATCAAGTGCGGTTTGTGCTAGCTCTTTGTAACTTGACCCAATAAAGCAGTTTCAAGTTCTATCTCAGTGGTTTGTTTGCTGTTGATGTAGCCCTAAGCAGAGACTGGTGAGAATTATTTTCATGGAAAAAGGTTGCCAGGCTTCCAAAAAACTACGAGTTGCCTTAAATCTCATCAAACAGTTTTTCACCCAATCTTGATGATACTTACAGAAAATGATCAGTACACCAATCCCACTTGGCTCACCAAATTTAGTTCTTCTAGGTTAAACCGTTCGTTTGCAGTAACCGTTTTCATTTTGAGGTTTCACTCTGTTTTCTCCTATACGGATACATGTATTTGGAACTCTAAATCAAACACAGTTTGTGCTAGCTCTTTGAAACTTGACCCAATAAAGCAGTTTCAAGGTCTGTCTCTATGGTTTGTTTGCTGTTGATGTAGCCCTAAGCAGAGACTGGCGAGAATCACTTACATGGAAAGGGGTTGCCAAGCTTCCAAAAAACTACGAGTTTCCTGAAATCTCAGCATACACTTTTTCACCCAATCTTGATGATACTTTCAGGGAACGATCAGTACACCAATCCCACTTGGCTCACAAAATTTAGTTCTTCTAGGTTAAACCGTTCGTTTGCAGTAACCGTTTTCATTTTGAGGTTTCACTCTGTTTTCTCCTGTACGGATACATGTATTTGGAACTCTAAATCAAACACAGTTTGTGCTAGCTCTTTGAAACTTGACCCAATAAAGCAGATTCAAGGTCTGTCTCTATGGTTTGTTTGCTGTTGATGTAGCCCTAAGCAGAGACTGGCGAGAATCACTTACATGGAAAGGGGTTGCCAAGCTTCCAAAAAACTACGAGTTGCCTGAAATCTCAGCATACACTTTTTCACCCAATCTTGATGATACTTTCAGGGAATGATCAGTACACCAATCCCACTTGGCTCACCAAATTTAGTTTTTCTAGGTTAAACCGTTCGTTTGCAGTAACCGTTTTCATTTTGAGGTTTCACTCTGTTTTCTCCTGTACGGATACATGTATTTGGAACTCTAAATCAAAAACGGTTTGTGCTAGCTCTTTGAAACTTGACGCAATAAAGCAGTTTCAAGTTCTGTCTCTATGATTTGTTTGCTGTTTATGTAGCCCTAAGCATAGACTGGCGAGAATCACTTTCATGGAAAGGGGTTGCCAAGCTTTCAATAAACTACGATTTGCCTGAAATCTCAGGAACCACTTTTTCACCCAATCTTGATGATACTTTCAGGGAATGATCAGTACACCAATCCCACTTGGCTCACCAAATTTCGTTCTTCTAGGTTAAACCATTTGTTTGCAGTAACCGTTTTCATTTTGAGGTTTCTCTCTGTTTTCTCCTATACGGATACATGTATTTGGAACTCTAAATCAAACACGGTTTGTGCTAGCTCTTTGAAACTTGACCCAATAAAGCAGTTTCAAGTTCTGTCTCTATGATTTGTTTGCTGTTGATGTAGCCCTAAGCAGAGACTGGCGAGAATCACTTTCATGGAAAGGGGTTGCCAAGCTTCCAAAAAACTAAGGATTGCCTGAAATCTCAGCAAACACTTTTCCACCCAATCTTGGTGATACTTTCAGGGAATGATCAGTACACCAATCCCACTTGGCTCACCAAACTTCGTTCTTCTAGGTTAAACCGTTCGTTTGCAGTAACCGTTTTCATTTTGAGGTTTCACTCTGTTTTCTCTTATACGGATACATGTATTTGGAACTCTAAATCAAACACGGTTTGTGCTAGCTCTTTGAAAGTTGACCCAATAAAGCAGTTTAAAGTTCGATCTCTATAGTTTGTTTGCTGTTGATGTAGCCCTAAGCAGAGACTGGCGAGAATCACTTTCATGGAAAGGGGTTGCCAAGCTTCCAAAAAACTACGAGTTGTCTGAAATCTCAGCAAACACTTTTTCACCCAATCTTGATGATACTTTCAGGGAATGATCAGTACACCAATCCCACAGGCTCACCAAATTTCGTTCTTCTAGGTTAAACCGTTCCTTAGCAGTAACCGTTTTCATTTTGAGGTTTCACTCTGTTTTCTCCTATACAGACACGTGTATTTGGAACTCTAAATCAAGTGCGGTTTGTGCTAGCTCTTTGAAACTTGACCCAATAAAGCAGTTTCAAGTTCTATCTCAGTGGTTTGTTTGCTGTTGATGTAGCCCTAAGCAGAGACTGGCGAGAATTATTTTCATGGAAAAAGGTTGCCAAGCTTCCAAAAAACTACGAGTTGCCTTAAATCTCATCAAACACTTTTTATCCCAATCTTGATGATACTTACAGAAAATGATCAGTACACCAATCCCACTTGGCTCACCAAATTTCGTTCTTCTAGGTTAAACCGTTCGTTTGCAGTAACCGTTTTCATTTTGAGGTTTCACTCTGTTTTCTCCTATACGGATACATGTATTTGGAACTCTAAATCAAACACAGTTTGTGCTAGCTCTTTGAAACTTGACCCAATAAAGCAGATTCAAGGTCTGTCTCTATGGTTTGTTTGCTGTTGATGTAGCCCTAAGCAGAGACTGGCGAGAATCACTTACATGGAAAGGGGTTGCCAAGCTTCCAAAAAACTACGAGTTGCCTGAAATCTCAGCATACACTTTTTCACCTAATCTTGATGATACATTCAGGGAATGATCAGTACATCAATCCCACTTGGCTCACCAAATTTAGTTCTTCTAGGTTAAACCGTTCGTTTGCAGTAACCGTTTTCATTTTGAGGTTTCACTCTGTTTTCTCCTGTACGGATACATGTATTTGGAAGTCTAAATCAAAAACGGTTTGTGCTAGCTCTTTGAAACTTGACCCAATAAAGCAGTTTCAAGTTGTGTCTCTATGATTTGTTTGCTGTTTATGTAGCCCT
This sequence comes from Ictidomys tridecemlineatus, assembly GCF_052094955.1. Classification (NCBI taxonomy): domain Eukaryota; kingdom Metazoa; phylum Chordata; class Mammalia; order Rodentia; family Sciuridae; genus Ictidomys; species Ictidomys tridecemlineatus. Next base: position 29,021 of record NW_027524345.1, read on the forward strand.
AAGCAGAGATTGGCGAGAATCACTTTCATGGAAAGGGGTTGCCAAGCTTCCAAAAAACTACGAGTTGCCTGAAATCTCAGCAAACACTTTTCCACCCAATCTTGATGATACTTTCAGGGAATGATCACTACACCAATCCCACTTGGCTCACCAAATTTCGTTCTTCTAGGTTAAACCGTTCGTTTGCAGTAACCGTTTTCATTTTGAGGTTTCACTCTGTTTTCTCCTATAGGGATACATGTATTTGGAACTCTAAATCAAACACTGTTTGTGCTAGCTCTTTGAAACTTGACCCAATAAAGCAGTTTCAAGTTCTGTCTCTATGGTTTTTTTGCTGTTGATGTAGCCCTAAGCAGAGACTAGCGAGAATCACTTTCATGGAAAGGATTTGCCAAGCTTCCAAAAAACTACGAGTTGCCTGAAATCTCAGCAAACACTTTTTCACCCAATCTTGATGATACTTTCAGGGAATGATCAGTACACCAATCCCACTTGCTCACCAAATTTTGTTCTTCTAGGTTAAACCGTTCGTTTGCAGTATCCGTTTTTATTTTGAGTTTTCACTCTGTTTTCTCCTATACGGATACATGTATTTGGAACTCTAAATCAAACACGGTTTGTCCTAGCTCTTTTAAACGTGACCAAATAAAGCATTTTCAAGTTCTATCTTTATGATTTGTTTGCTGTTGATGTAGCCCTAAGCAGAGACTGGCGAGAATCACTTTCATGGAAAGGGGTTGCCAAGCTTCCAAAAAACTACGAGTTGCCTGAAATCTCAGCAAACACTTTTTCACCCAATCTTGATGATACTTTCAGGGAATGGTCAATACACAATCCCACTTGGCTCACCAAATTTCGTTCTTCTAGGTTAAACCTTTCGTTTGCAGTAACCGTTTTCATTTTGAGGTTTCACTCTGTTTTCTCCTATACGGATACATGTATTTGGAACTCTAAATCAAACACGGTTTGTGCTAGCTCTTTGAAACTTGACCCAATAAAGCAGTTTCAAGGTCTGTCTCTATGGTTTGTTTGCTGTTGATGTAGCCCTAAGCAGAGACTGGCGAGAATCACTTACATGGAAAGGGGTTGCCAAGCTTCCAAAAAACTACGAGTTTCCTGAAATCTCAGCATACACTTTTTCACCCAATCTTGATGATACTTTCAGGGAACGATCAGTACACCAATCCCACTTGGCTCACCAAATTTCGTTCTTCTAGGTTAAACCGTTCGCTAGCAGTAACCGTTTTTATTTTGAGGTTTCACTCTGTTTTCTCCTATACGGATACATGTATTTGGAACTCTAAATCAAACACGGTTTGGCCTAGCTCTTTGAAACTTGTCCCAATAAAGCAGTATCAAGTTCTATCTCTATGGTTTGTTTGCTGCTGATGTAGCCCTAAGCAGACACTGGCGACAATCACTTTCATGGAAAGGGGTTGCCAAGCTTCCAAAAAACTACGAGTTGCCTGAAATCTCAGCAAACACTTTTCCACCCAATCTTGATGATACTTTCAGGGAATGATAAGTACACCAATCCCACTTGGCTCACCAAATTTCGTTATTCTAGGTTAAACCGTTCGTTTGCAGTAACCGTTTTCATTTTGAGGTTTCACTCTGTTTTCTCCTATACGGATACATGTATTTGGAACTCTAAATCAAACACGGTTTGTGCTAGCTCTTTGAAACTTGACCCAATAAAGCAGTTTCAAGTTCTATCTCTATGGTTTGTTTGCTGTTGATGTAGCCCTAAGCAGAGACTGGCGAGAATCACTTTCATGGAAAGGGGTTGCCAAGCTTCCAAAAAACTACGAGTTGCCTGAAATCTCAGCAAACACTTTTTCACCCAATCTTGATGATACTTTCAGGGAATGATCAGTACACCAATCCCACTTGGCTCACCAAATTTCGTTCTTCTAGGTTAAACCGTTCGTTTGCAGTAACCGTTTTCATTTTGAGGTTTCACTCTGTTTTCTCCTATACGGATACATGTATTTGGAACTCTAAATCAAACACGGTTTGTGCTAGCTCTTTGAAACTTGACCCAATAAAGCAGTTTCAAGTTCTATCTCTATGGTTTGTTTGCTGTTGATGTAGCCCTAAGCAGAGACTGGCGAGAATCACTTTCATGGAAAGGGGTTGCCAAGCTTCCAAAAAACTACGGATTGCCTGAAATCTCAGCAAACACTTTTCCACCCAATCTTGGTGATACTTTCAGGGAATGATCAGTACACCAATCCCACTTGGCTCACCAAATTTCGTTCTTCTAGGTTAAACCGTTCGTTTGCAGTAACCGTTTTCATTTTGAGGTTTCACTCTGTTTTCTCCTATACGGATACATGTATTTGGAACTCTAAATCAAACACGGTTTGTGCTAGCTCTTTGAAAGTTGACCCAATAAAGCAGTTTAAAGTTCGATCTCTATAGTTTGTTTGCTGTTGATGTAGCCCTAAGCAGAGACTGGCGAGAATCACTTTCATGGAAAGGGGTTGCCAAGCTTCCAAAAAACTACGAGTTGTCTGAAATCTCAGCAAACACTTTTTCACCCAATCTTGATGATACTTTCAGGGAATGATCAGTACACCAATCCCACAGGCTCACCAAATTTCGTTCTTCTAGGTTAAACCGTTCCTTAGCAGTAACCGTTTTCATTTTGAGGTTTCACTCTGTTTTCTCCTATACAGACACGTGTATTTGGAACTCTAAATCAAGTGCGGTTTGTGCTAGCTCTTTGAAACTTGACCCAATAAAGCAGTTTCAAGTTCTATCTCAGTGGTTTGTTTGCTGTTGATGTAGCCCTAAGCAGAGACTGGCGAGAATTATTTTCATGGAAAAAGGTTGCCAAGCTTCCAAAAAACTACGAGTTGCCTTAAATCTCATCAAACACTTTTTCACCCAATCTTGATGATACTTACAGAAAATGATCAGTACACCAATCCCACTTGGCTCACCAAATTTCGTTCTTCTAGGTTAAACCGTTCGTTTGCAGTAACCGTTTTCATTTTGAGGTTTCACTCTGTTTTCTCCTATACGGATACATGTATTTGGAACTCTAAATCAAACACAGTTTGTGCTAGCTCTTTGAAACTTGACCCAATAAAGCAGATTCAAGGTCTGTCTCTATGGTTTGTTTGCTGTTGATGTAGCCCTAAGCAGAGACTGGCGAGAATCACTTACATGGAAAGGGGTTGCCAAGCTTCCAAAAAACTACGAGTTGCCTGAAATCTCAGCATACACTTTTTCACCCAATCTTGATGATACATTCAGGGAATGATCAGTACATCAATCCCACTTGGCTCACCAAATTTAGTTCTTCTAGGTTAAACCGTTCGTTTGCAGTAACCGTTTTCATTTTGAGGTTTCACTCTGTTTTCTCCTGTACGGATACATGTATTTGGAACTCTAAATCAAAAACAGTTTGTGCTAGCTCTTTGAAACTTGACCCAATAAAGCAGTTTCAAGTTGTGTCTCTATGATTTGTTTGCTGTTTATGTAGCCCTAAGCAGAGACTGGCGAGAATCACTTTCATGGAAAGGGGTTGCCAAGCTTCCAAAAAACTACGAGTTGCCTGAAATCTCAGCAAACACTTTTCCACCCAATCTTGATGATACTTTCAGGGAATGATCAGTACACCAATCCCACTTGGCTCACCAAATTTCGTTCTTCTAGGTTAAACCGTTCGTTTGCAGTAACCGTTTTCATTTTGAGGTTTCACTCTGTTTTCTCCTATACGGATACATGTATTTGGAACTCTAAATCAAACACTGTTTGTGCTAGCTCTTTGAAACTTGACCCAATAAAGCAGTTTCAAGTTCTGTCTCTATGGTTTTTTTGCTGTTGATGTAGCCCTAAGCAGAGACTAGCGAGAATCACTTTCATGGAAAGGATTTGCCAAGCTTCCAAAAAACTACGAGTTGCCTGAAATCTCAGCAAACACTTTTTCACCCAATCTTGATGATACTTTCAGGGAATGATCAGTACACCAATCCCACTTGCTCACCAAATTTTGTTCTTCTAGGTTAAACCGTTCGTTTGCAGTATCCGTTTTTATTTTGAGTTTTCACTCTGTTTTCTCCTATACGGATACATGTATT
>NW_027524346.1:0-33090 GCF_052094955.1 Ictidomys tridecemlineatus
GGATTCGTGTACTGATCATTACCTGAAAGTTTCATCAAGATTGGGTGAAAAAGTGTGTGCTGAGATTTCAGGCAACTCGTAGTTTTTTGGAAGCTTGGCAGGCCCTTTCCATGAAAGTGATTCTCCCCAGTCTTTGCTTAGGGCTACATCAACAGCAAACAAACCATAGACATAGAACTTGAAACTGCTTTATTGTGTCAGGTTTCAAAGAGCTGGCACAAACCGCTTTTGATTTAGAGTTCCAAATACATGTATCCCTATAGGAGAAAACAGAGTGAAACCTGAAAATGAAACCGGTTACTGCCAATGAACGGTTTAACCTAGAAGAACGAAATTTGGCGAGCCAAGTGGGATTTGTGTACTGATCATTACCCGAAAGTTTCATCAAGATTGGGTGAAAAAGTGTGTGCTGAGATTTCAGGCAACTCGTAGTTTTTTGGAAGCTTGGCAGGCCCTTTTTATGAAAGTGATTCTCGCCAGTCTCTGCTTAGGGCTACATCAACAGCAAACAAACCATAGAGATAGATCTTGAAACTGCTTTATTTTGTCAAGTTTCAAAGAGCTAGCACAAACCCTGTTTGATTTAGAGTTCCAAATACATGTATCCCTGTAGGAGAAAACAGAGTGAAACCTCAAAATGAAACCGGTTACTGCCAACGAATGGTTTAACCCAGAAGAACGAAATGTAGCGAGCCAAGTGGGATTGGTGTACTGATCATTACCTGAAAGTTTCATCAAGATTGAGTGAAAAAGTGTGTGCTGAGATTTCAGGCAACTCGTAGTTTTTTGGAAGCTTGGCAGGCCGTTTCCATGAAAGTGATTCTCGCCAGTCTCTGCTTAGGGCTACATCAACAGCAAACAAACCAAAAAGATAGAACTTGAAACTGCTTTATTGTGTCAAGTTTCAAAGAGCTAGCACAAACCGTGTTTGATTTAGAGTTCCAAATACATGTATCCCTATAGGAGAAAACAGAGTGATACCTCAAAATGAAACCGGTTACTGCCAACGAACGGTTTAACCTAGAAGAACGAAATTTGGTGAGCCAAGTAGGATTGGTGTACTGATCATTACCTGAAAGTATCATCAAGATTGGGTGAAAAAGTGTGTGCTGAGATTTCAGGCAACTCGTAGTTTTTTGGAAGCTTGGCAGGCCCTTTCCATGAAAGTGATTCTCGCCAGTCTCTGCTTAGGGCTACATCAACAGCAAACAAACCATAGGGATAGAACTTGAAACTGCTTTATTGTGTCAAGTTTCAAAGAGCTAGCACAAACCGTGTTTGATTTAGAGTTCCAAATACATGTATTTCTATAGGAGAAAACAGAGTGAAACCTCAAAATGAAACCGGTTACTGCCAACGAACGGTTTAACCTATAAGAACGAAATTTGGCGAGCCAAGTGGGATTCGTGTACTGATCATTACCTGAAAGTTTCATCAAGATTGGGTGAAAAAGTGTGTGCTGAGATTTCAGGCAACTCGTAGTTTTTTGGAAGCTTGGCAGGCCCTTTCCATGAAAGTGATTCTCGCCAGTCTCTGCTTAGGGCTACATCAACAGCAAACAAACCATAGAGATAGACCTTGAAACTGCTTTATTGTGTCAAGTTTCAAAGAGCTAGCACAAACCGTGTTTGATTTAGAGTTCCAAATACATGTATCCCTATAGGAGAAAACAGAGTGATACCTCAAAATGAAACCGGTTACTGCCACCGAACGGTTTAACCTAGAAGAACGAAAATTGGCGAGCCAAGTGGGATTGGTGTACTGATCATTACCTGAAAGTATCATCAAGAGTGGGTGAAAAAGTGTGTGCTGAGATTTCAGGCAACTCGTAGTTTTTTGGAAGCTTGGCAGGCCCTTTCCATGAAAGTGATACTCGCCAGTCTCTGCTTAGGGCTACATCAACAGCAAACAAACCATAGGGATAGAACTTGAAACTGCTTTATTGTGTCAAGTTTCAAAGAGCTAGCACAAACCCTGTTTGATTTAGAGTTCCAAATACATGTATCCCTATAGGAGAAAACAGAGTGAAACCTCAAAATGAAACCGGTTACTGCCAACGAACGGTTTAACCCAGAAGAACGAAATGTAGCGAGCCAAGTGGGATTGGTGTACTGATCATTACCTGAAAGTTTCATCAAGATTGGGTGAAAAAGTGTGTGCTGAGATTTCAGGCAACCCGTAGTTTTTTGGAAGCTTGGCAGGCCCTGTCCATGAAAGTGATTCTCGCCAGTCTCTGCTTAGGGCTACATAAACAGCAAACAAACCATAGAGATAGAACTTGAAACTGCTTTATTGTGTCAAGTTTCACAGAGCTAGCACAAACCGTGTTTGATTTAGAGTTCCAAATACATGTATCCCTCTAGGAGAAAACAGAGTGAAACCTCAAAATGTAACCGGTTACTGCCAACGAACGGTTTAACTTAGAAGAACGAAATTTGGCCAGCCAAGTGGGATTGGTGTACTGATCATTACCTGAAAGTTTCATCAAGATTGGGTGAAAAAGTGTGTGCTGAGATTTCAGGCAACTCGTAGTTTTTTGGAATCTAGGCATGCCCTTTCCATGAAAGTGATTCTCGCCAGTCTCTGCTTAGGGCTACATCAACAGCAAACAAACCATAGAGATAGAACTTGATACTGCTTTATTGTGTCAAGTTTCAAAGAGCTAGCACAAACCATGTTTGATTTAGAGTTCCAAATACATGTATCCCTATAGGAGAAAACAGAGTGAAACCTCAAAATGAAACCGGTTACTGCCAACGAACGGTTTAACCTAGAAGAACGAAATTTGGCGAGCCAAGTGGGATTGGTGTACTGATCATTACCTGAAAATTTCATCAAGGTTGGGTTCAAAAGTGTCTGCTGAGACTTCAGGCAACTCGTAGTTTTTTGGAAGCTTGGCAGGCCCTTTCCATGAAAGTGATTCTCGCCAGTCTCTGCTTAGGGCTACATCAACAGCAAACAAACCATAGAGATAGAACTTGAAACTGCTTTATTGTGTCAAGTTTCAAAGAGCTAGCACAAACCATGTTTGATTTAGAGTTCCAAATACATGTATCCCTATAGGAGAAAACAGAGTGAAACCTCAAAATGAAACAGGTTACTGCCAACGAACGGTTTAACCTAGAAGAACCAAATTTGGTGAGCCAAGTGGGATTGGTGTACTGATCATTACCTGAAAGTTTCATCAAGATTGGGTGAAAAAGTGTGTGCTTAGACTTCAGGCAACTCGTAGTTTTTTGGAAGCTTGGCAGGCCCTTTCTATGAAAGTGATTCTCGCCAGTCTCTGCTTAGGGCTACATCAACAGCAAACAAACCATAGACATAGAACTTGAAACTGCTTTATTGTGTCAAGTTTCAAAGAGCTAGCACAAACCGTATTTGATTTAGAGTTCCAAATACATGTATTTCTATAAGAGAAAACAGAGTGAAACCTCAAAATGAAACCGGTTACTGCCAACGAACGGTTTAACCTAGAAGAACGAAATTTGGCGAGCCAAGTGGGATTGGTGTACTGATCATTACCTGAAAGTTTCATCAAGATTGGGTGAAAAAGTGTGTGCTGAGATTTCAGGGAACTCGTAGTTTTTTGGAAGCTTGGCAGGCCCTTTCCATGAAAGTGATGTTCGCCAGTCTCTGCTTAGGGCTACATCAACAGCAAACAAACCATAGAGATAGAACTTGAAACTGCTTTATTGTGTCAAGTTTCAAAGAGCTAGCACAAACCGTGTTTGATTTAGAGTTCCAAATACACGTATCCCTATAGGAGAAAACAGAGTGAAACCTCAAAATGAAACCGGGTACTGCCAACGAACGGTTTAACCTAGAAGAACGAAATTTGGCGAGCCAAGTGGGATTGGTGTACTGATCATTACCTGAAAGTTTCATCAAGATTGGGTGAAAAAGTGTGTGCTGAGCTTTCAGGCAACTCGTAGTTTTTTGGAAGCTTGGCAGGCCCTTTCCATGAAAGTGATTCTCGCCAGTCTCTGCTTAGGGCTACATCAACAGCAAACAAACTATAGAGATAGATCTTGAAACTGCTTTATTGTGTCAAGTTTCAAAGAGATAGCACAAACCTTGTTTGATTTAGAGTTCCAAATACATGTATCCCTATAGGAGAAAACAGAGTGAAACCTCAAAATGAAACCGGTTACTGCCAACGAACGGTTTAACCTAGAAGAACGTAATTTGGCGAGCCAAGTGGGATTGGTGTACTGATCATTACCTGAAGGTTTCATCAAGATTGGGTGAAAAAGTGTGTGCTGAGATTTCAGGCAACTCGTAGTTTTTTGGAAGCTTGGCTGGCCCTTTCTATGAAAGTGATTCTCGCCAGTCTCTGCTTAGGGCTACATCAACAGCAAACAAACCATAGAGATAGAACTTGAAACTGCTTTATTGTGTCAAGTTTCAAAGAGCTAGCACAAACCGTGTTTGATTTAGAGTTCCAAATACATGTATTCCTATAGGAGAAAACAGAGTGAAACCTCAAAATGAAACCGGTTACTGCCAACGAACGGTTTAACCTAGAAGAACGAAATTTGGTGAGCCAAGTGGGATTGGTGTACTGATCATTACCTGAAAGTTTCATTAAGATTGGGTGAAAAAGTGTGTGCTGAGCATTCAGGCAACTCGAAGTTTTTTGGAAGCTTGGCAGGCCCTTTGCATGAAAGTGATTCTCGCCAGTCTCTGCTTAGGGCTACATCAATAGCAAACAAACCATAGAGATAGAACTTGAAACTGCTTTATTGTGTCAGGTTTCAAAGAGCTGGCACAAACCGCTTTTGATTTAGAGTTCCAAATACATGTATCCCTATAGGAGAAAACAGAGTGAAACCTGAAAATGATACCGGTTACTGCCAACGAACGGTTTAACCTAGAAGAACGAAATTTGGCGAGCCAAGTGGGATTGGTGTACTGATCATTACCTGAAAGTTTCATCAAGATTGCGTGAAAAAGTGTGTGCAGAGCTTTCAGGCAACTCGTAGTTTTTTGGAAGCTTGGCAGGCCCTTTCCATGAAAGTGATTCTCGCCAGTCTCTGCTTAGGGCTACATCAACAGCAAACAAACCATAGAGAAAGAACTTGAAACTGCATTATTGTGTCAAGTTTCAAAAAGCTAGCACAAACCGTGTTTGATTTAGAGTTCCAAATACATGTATCCCTATAGGAGAAAACAGAGTGAAACCTCAAAATGAAACCGGTTACTGCCAACGAACGGTTTAACTTAGAAGAACGAAATTTGGCGAGCCAAGTGGGATTTGTGTACTGATCATTACCTGAAAGTTTCATCAAGATTGAGTGAAAAAGTGTGTGCTGAGATTTCAGGCAACTCGTAGTTTTTTGGAAGCTTGGCAGGCCGTTTCCATGAAAGTGATTCTCGCCAGTCTCTGCTTAGGGCTACATCAACAGCAAACAAACCATAGACATTGAACTTGAAACTGCTTTATTGTGTCAGGATTCAAAGAGCTGGCACAAACCTTGTTTGATTTAGAGTTCCAAATACATGTATCCCTATAGGAGAAAACCGAGTGAAACCTCAAAATGAAACCGGTTACTGCCAACGAACGGTTTAACCTAGAAGAAGGAAATTTGGCGAGCCAAGTGGGATTGGTGTACTGATCATTACCTGAAAGTTTCATCAAGATTGGGTGAAAAAGTGTGTGCTGAGATTTCAGGCAACTCGTAGTTTTTTGGAAGCTTGGCAGGCCCTTTCCATGAAAGTGATTCTCGCCAGTCTCTGCTTAGGGCTACATCAACAGCAAACAAACCATAGAGATAGAACTTGAAACTGCTTTATTGTGTCAAGTTTCAAAGAGCTAGCACAAACCGTGTTTGATTTAGAGTTCCAAATACATGTATTTCTATAGGAGAAAACAGAGTGAAACCTCAAAATGAAACCGGTTACTGCCAACGAACGGTTTAACCTAGAAGAACGAAATTTGGCGAGCCAAGTGGGATTGGTGTACTGATCATTACCTGAAAGTTTCATCAAGATTGGGTGAAAAAGTGTGTGCTGAGATTTCAGGCAACTCGTAGTTTTTGGAAGCTTGGCAGGCCCTTTCCATGATAGTGATTCTCGCCAGTCTCTTCTTAGGGCTACATCAACAGCAAACAAACCATAGAGATAGAACTTGAAACTGCTTTATTGTGTCAAGTTTCAAAGAGCTAGCACAAACCGTGTTTGATTTAGAGTTCCAAATACATGTATCCCTATAGGAGAAAACAGAGTGAAACCTCAAAATGAAACCGGTTACTGCCAAAGAATGGTTTAACCTGGAGAACGAAATTTGGCGAGCCAAGTGGGATTGGTGTACTGATCATTACCTGAAAGTATCATCAAGATTGGGTGAAAAAGTGTGTGCTGAGATTTCAGGCCACTCGTAGTTTTTTGGAAGCTTGGCAGGCCGTTTCCATGAAAGTGATTCTCGCCAGTCTCTGCTTAGGGCTACATTAACAGCAAACAAACCATAGAGATAGAACTTGAAACTGCTTTATTGTGTCAAGTTTCAAAGAGCTAGCACAAACCGTGTTTGATTTAGAGTTCCAAATACATGTATCCCTATAGGAGAAAACAGAGTGAAACTTCAAAATGAAACCGGTTACTGCCAACGAACGGTTTAAACTAGAAGAACGAAATTTGGCGAGACATGTGGGATTGGTGTACTGATCATTACCTGAAAGTTTCATCAAGATTGAGTGAAAAAGTGTGTGCTGAGATTTCAGGCAACTCGTATTTTTTTGGAAGCTTGGCAGGCCCTTTCCATGAAAGTGATTCTCTCCAGTCTCTGCTTAGGGCTACATCAACAGCAAACAAACCATAGAGATAGAACTTGAAACTGCTTTATTGTGTCAAGTTTCAAAGAGCTAGCACAAACCGTGTTTGATTTAGAGTTCCAAATACATGTATCTCTATAGGAGAAAACAGAGTGAAACCTCAAAATGAAACCGGTTACTGCCAACGAACGGTTTAACCTAGAAGAACGAAATTTGGCGAGCCAAGTGGGATTGGTGTACTGATCATTACCATAAGTTTCATCAAGATTGGGTGAAAAAGTGTGTGCTGAGATTTCAGGCAACTCATAGTTTTTTGGAAGCTTGGCAGGCCTTTCCATGAAAGTGATTCTCGCCAGTCTCTGCTTAGTGCTACATCAACAGCAAACAAACCATAGAGATAGAACTTGAAACTGCTTTATTGTGTCAAGTTTCAAAGAGCTAGCACAAACCGTGTTTGATTTAGAGTTCCAAATACATGTATCCCTATAGGAGAAAACAGAGTGAAACCTCAAAATGATACCGGTTACTGCCAACGAACGGTTTAACCTAGAAGAACGAAATTTGGCGAGCCAAGTGATATTGGTGTACTGATCATTACCTGAAAGTTTCATCAAGATTGGGTGAAAAAGTGTGTGCTGAGCTTTCAGGCAACTCGTAGTTTTTTGGAAGCTTGGCAGGCCCTTTCCATGAAAGTGATTCTCGCCAGTCTCTGCTTAGGGCTACATCAACAGCAAACAAACCATAGAGATAGAACTTGAAACTGCTTTATTGTGTCAAGTTTCAAAGAGCTAGCACAAACCGTGTTTGATTTAGAGTTCCAAATACATGTATCTCTATAGGAGAAAACAGAGTGAAACCTCAAAATGAAACCGGTTACTGCCAACGAACGGTTTAACCTAGAAGAACGAAATTTGGCGAGCCAAGTGGGATTGGTGTACTGATCATTACCTGAAACTATCACCAAGATTGGGTGAAAAAGTGTTCCTGAGATTTCAGGCCACTCGTAGTTTTTTGGAAGCTTGGCAGGCCCTTTCCATGAAAGTGATTCTCGCCAGTCTCTGCTTAGGGCTACATCAACAGCAAACAAACCATAGAGATAGAACTTGAAACTGCTTTATTGTGTCAAGTTTCAAAGAGCTAGCACAAACCGTGTTTGATTTAGAGTTCCAAATACATGTATCCCTATAGGAGAAAACAGAGTGAAACTTCAAAATGAAACCGGTTACTGCCAACGAACGGTTTAAACTAGAAGAACGAAATTTGGCGAGCCAAGTGGGATTGGTGTACTGATCATTACCTGAAAGTTTCATCAAGATTGGGTGAAAAAGTGTGTGCTGAGATTTCAGGCAACTCGTATTTTTTTGGAAGCTTGGCAGGCCCTTTCCATGAAAGTGATTCTCTCCAGTCTCTGCTTAGGGCTACATCAACAGCAAACAAACCATAGAGATAGAACTTGAAACTGCTTTATTGTGTCAAGTTTCAAAGAGCTAGCACAAACCGTGTTTGATTTAGAGTTCCAAATACATGTATCTCTATAGGAGAAAACAGAGTGAAACCTCAAAATGAAACCGGTTACTGCCAACGAACAGTTTAACCTAGAAGAACGAAATTTGGCGAGCCAAGTGGGATTGGTGTACTGATCATTACCATAAGTTTCATCAAGATTGGGTGAAAAAGTGTGTGCTGAGATTTCAGGCAACTCGTATTTTTTTGGAAGCTTGGCAGGCCCTTTCCAGGAAAGTGATTCTCGCCAGTCTCTGCTTAGGGCTACATCAACAGCAAACAAACCATAGAGATAGAACTTGAAACTGCTTTATTGTGTCAACTTTCAAAGAGCTAGCACAAACCGTGTTTGATTTAGAGTTCCAAATACATGTATCCCTATAGGAGAAAACAGAGTGAAACCTCAAAATGATACCGGTTACTGCCAACGAACGGTTTAACCTAGAAGAACGAAATTTGGCGAGCCAAGTGGGATTGGTGTACTGATCATTACCTGAAAGTATCATCAAGATTGGGTGAAAAAGTGTTCCTGAGATTTCAGGCCACTCGTAGTTTTTTGGAAGCTTGGCAGGCCCTTTCCATGAAAGTGATTCTCGCGAGTCTCTGATTAGAGCTATATCAACAGCAAACAAACCATAGAGATAGAACTTGAAACTGCTTTATTGTGTCAAGTTTCAAAGAGCTAGCACAAACCGTGTTTGATTTAGAGTTCCAAATACATGTATCCCTATAGGAGAAAACAGAGTGAAACCTCAAAATGAAACCGGTTACTGCCAACGAACGGTTTAAACTAGAAGAACGAAATTTGGCGAGCCAAGTGGGATTGGTGTACTGATCATTACCTGAAAGTTTCATCAAGATTGGGTGAAAAAGTGTGTGCTGAGATTTCAGGCAACTCGTAGTTTTTTGGAAGCTTGGCAGGCCCTTTCCATGAAAGTAATTCTCGCCAGTCTCTGCTTAGGGCTACATCAACAGCAAACATACCATAGAGATAGAACTTGAAACTGCTTTATTGTGTCAAGTTTCAAAGAGCTAGCACAAACCGTGTTTGATTTAGAGTTCCAAATACATGTATCCCTATAGGAGAAAACAGAGTGAAACCTCAAAATGAAACCGGTTACTGCCAAGGAACGGTTTAACCTAGAAGAACGAAATTTGGCGAGCCAAGTGGGATTGGTGTACTGATCATTACCTGAACGTTTCATCAAGATTGGGTGAAAAAGTGTGTGCTGAGATTTCAGGCAACTCGTAGTTTTATGGAAGCTTGGCAGGCCCTTTCCATGATAGTGATTCTCGCCAGTCTCTGCTTAGGGCTACATCAACAGCAAACAAACCATAGAGATAGAACTTGAAACTGCTTTATTGTGTCAAGTTTCAAAGAGCTAGCACAAACCGTGTTTGATTTAGAGTTCCAAATACATGTATCCCTATAAGAGAAAACAGAGTGAAACCTCAAAATGATACCGGTTACTGCCAACGAACGGTTTAACCTAGAAGAACGAAATTTGGCGAGCCAAGTGGGATTGGTGTACTGATCATTACCTGAAAGTTTCATCAAGATTGGGTGAAAAAGTGTGTGCTGAGATTTCAGGCAACTCGTAGTTTTTTGGAAGCTTGGCAGGCCCTTTCCATGAAAGTGATTCTCGCCAGTCTCTGCTTAGGGCTACATCAACAGCAAACAAACCATAGAGATAGAACTTGAAACTGCTTTATTGTGTCAAGTTTCAAAGAGCTAGCACAAACCGTGTTTGATTTAGAGTTCCAAATACATGTATCCCTATAGGAGAAAACAGAGTGAAACCTCAAAATGAAACCGGTTACTGCCAACGAACGGTTTAACCTAGAAGAACGAAATTTGGTGAGCCAAGTGGGATTGCAGTACTGATCATTACCTGAAAGTTTCATCAAGATTGGGTGAAAAAGTGTGTGCTAAGATTTCAGGCAACTCGTAGTTTTTTGGAAGCTTGGCAGGCCCTTTCCATGAAAGTGATTCTCACCTGTCTCTGCTTAGGGGTACATCAACAGCAAACAAACCATATAGATAGACCTTGAAACTGCTTTATTGTGTCAGGTTTCAAAGAGCTGGCACAAACCGTGTTTGATTTAGAGTTCCAAATACATGTATCCCTATAGGAGAAAACAGAGTGAAACCTCAAAATGAAACCGGTTACTCCCAACCAACGGTTTAACCTAGAAGAACGAAATTTGGCGAGCCAAGTGGGATTATTGTACTGATCATTACCTGAAAGTTTCATCAAGATTGGGTGAAAAAGTGTGTGCTGAGATTTCAGGCAACTCGTAGTTTTTTGGAAGCTTGGCAGGCCCTTTCCATGAAAGTGATTCTAGTCAGTCTCTGCTTAGGGCTACATCAACAGCAAACAAACCATAGAGATAGAACTTGAAACTGCTTTATTGTGTCAAGTTTCAAAGAGCTAGCACAAACCGTGTTTGATTTAGAGTTCCAAATACATGTATCCCTATAGGAGAAAACAGAGTGAAACCTCAAAATGAAACCGGATACTGCCAACGAACGGTTTAACCCAGAAGAACGAAATTTAGCGAGACAAGTGGGATTGGTGTACTGATCATTACCTGAAAGTTTCATCAAGATTGAGTGAAAAAGTGTGTGCTGAGATTTCAGGCAACTCGTAGTTTTTTGGAAGCTTGGCAGGCCCTTTCCATGAAAGTGATTCTCGCCAGTCTCTGCTTAGGGCTACATCAACAGCAAACAAACCATAGAGATAGAACTTGAAACTGCTTTATTGTGTCAAGTTTCAAAGAGCTAGCACAAACCGTGTTTGATTTAGAGTTCCAAATACATGTATCCCTATAGGAGAAAACAGAGTGAAACCTCAAAATGAAACCGGTTACTGCCAACGAACGGTTTAACCTAGAAGAACGAAATTTGGTGAGCCAAGTGGGATTGGTGTACTGATCATTACCTGAAAGTATCATCAAGATTGGGTGAAAAAGTGTGTGCTGAGATTTCAGGCAACTCGTAGTTTTTTGGAAGCTTGGCAGGCCCTTTCCATGAAAGTGATTCTCGCCAGTCTCTGCTTAGAGCTATATCAACAGCAAACAAACCATAGAGATAGAACTTGAAACTGCTTTATTGTGTCAAGTTTCAAAGAGCTAGCACAAACCGTGTTTGATTTAGAGTTCCAAATACATGTATCCCTATAGGAGAAAACAGAGTGAAACCTCAAAATGAAACCGGTTACTGCCAACGAACGGTTTAACCTAGAAGAACGAAATTTGGCGAGCCAAGTGGAATTGCTGTACTGATCATTACCTGAAAGTTTCATCAAGATTGGGTGAAAAAGTGTGTGCTGAGATTTTAGGCAACTCGTAGTTTTTTGGAAGCTTGGCAGGTTCTTTCCATGAAAGTGATTCTCGCCAGTCTCTGCTTAGGGCTACATCAACAGCAAACAAACCATAGACATAGAACTTGAAACTGCTTTATTGTGTCCGGTTCCAAAGAGCTGGCACAAACCGTGTTTGATTTAGAGTTCCAAATACATGTATCCCTATAGGAGAAAACAGAGTGAAACCTCAAAATGAAACCGGTTACTGCCAACGAATGGTTTAACCTAGAAAAACGAAATTTGGCGAGCCAAGTGGGATTCCTGTACTGATCATTACCTGAAAGTTTCATCAAGATTGGGTGAAAAAGTATGAGCTTAGATTTCAGGCAACTCGTAGTTTTTTGGAAGCTTGGCAGGCCCTTTCCATGAAAGTGATTCTCACCAGTCTCTGCATAGGGGTACATCAACAGCAAACAAACCATAGAGATAGAACTTGAAACTGCTTTATTGTGTCAAGTTTCAAAGAGCTAGCACAAACCGTGTTTGATTTAGAGTTCCAAATACATGTATCCCTATAGGAGAAAACAGAGTGAAACCTCAAAATGAAACCGGTTACTGCCAACGAATGGTTTAACCTGGAGAACGAAATTTGGCGAGCCAAGTGGGATTGGTGTACTGATCATTACCTGAAAGTATCATCAAGATTGGGTGAAAAAGTGTGTGCTGAGATTTCAGGCCACTTGTAATTTTTTGGAAGCTTGGCAGGCCGTTTCCATGAAAGTGATTCTCGCCAGTCTCTGCTTAGGGCTACATTAACAGCAAACAAACCATAGAGATAGAACTTGAAACTGCTTTATTGTGTCAAGTTTCAAAGAGCTAGCACAAACCGTGTTTGATTTAGAGTTCCAAATACATGTATCCCTATAGGAGAAAACAGAGTGAAACTTCAAAATGAAACCGGTTACTGCCAACGAACGGTTTAAACTAGAAGAACGAAATTTGGCGAGCCATGTGGGATTGGTGTACTGATCATTACCTGAAAGGTTTCATCAAGATTGAGTGAAAAAGTGTGTGCTGAGATTTCAGGCAACTCGTATTTTTTTGGAAGCTTGGCA
Source organism: Ictidomys tridecemlineatus (assembly GCF_052094955.1). Taxonomy (NCBI): domain Eukaryota; kingdom Metazoa; phylum Chordata; class Mammalia; order Rodentia; family Sciuridae; genus Ictidomys; species Ictidomys tridecemlineatus. Next base: position 12,694 of record NW_027524346.1, read on the forward strand.
GGCCCTTTCCATGAAAGTGATTCTCTCCAGTCTCTGCTTAGGGCTACATCAACAGCAAACAAACCATAGAGATAGAACTTGAAACTGCTTTATTGTGTCAAGTTTCAAAGAGCTAGCACAAACCGTGTTTGATTTAGAGTTCCAAATACATGTATCTCTATAGGAGAAAACAGAGTGAAACCTCAAAATTAAACCGGTTACTGCCAACGAACTGTTTAACCTAGATGAACGAAATTTGGCGAGCCAAGTGGGATTGGTGTACTGATCATTACCATAAGTTTCATCAAGATTGGGTGAAAAAGTGTGTTCTGAGATTTCAGGCAACTCATAGTTTTTTGGAAGCTTGGCAGGCCCTTTCCATGAAAGTGATTCTCGCGAGTCTCTGCTTAGGGCTACATCAACAGCAAACAAACCATAGAGATAGAACTTGAAACTGCTTTATTGTGTCAAATTTCAAAGAGCTAGCACAAACCGTGATGATTTAGGGTTCCAAATACATGTATCCCTATAGGAGAAAACAGAGTGAAACCTCAAAATGAAACCGGTTACTGCCAACGAACGGTTTAACCTAGAAGAACGAAATTTGGCGAGCCAAGTGGGATTGGTGTACTGATCATTACCTGAAAGTTTCATCAAGATTGGGTGAAAAAGTGTGTGCTGAGATTTCAGGCAACTCGTAGTTTTTTGGAAGCTTGGCAGGCCCTTTCCATGAAAGTAATTCTCGCCAGTCTCTGCTTAGGGCTACATCAACAGCAAACAAACCATAGAGATAGAACTTGAAACTGCTTTATTGTGTCAAGTTTCAAAGAGCTAGCACAAACCGTGTTTGATTTAGAGTTCCAAATACATGTATCCCTATAGGAGAAAACAGAGTGAAACATCAAAATGAAACCGGTTACTGCCAACGAACGGTTTAACCTAGAAGAACGAAATTTGGCGAGCCAATGCTATTGGTGTACTGATCATTACCTGAACGTTTCATCAAGATTGGGTGAAAAAGTGTGTGCTGAGATTTCAGGCAACTCGTAGTTTTATGGAAGCTTGGCAGGCCCTTTCCATGATAGTGATTCTCGCCAGTCTCTGCTTAGGGCTACATCAACAGCAAACAAACCATAGAGATAGAACTTGAAACTGCTTTATTGTGTCAAGTTTCAAAGAGCTAGCACAAACCGTGTTTGATTTAGAGTTCCAAATACATGTATCCCTATAAGAGAAAACAGAGTGAAACCTCAAAATGATACCGGTTACTGCCAACGAACGATTTAACCTAGAAGAACGAAATTTGGCGAGCCAAGTGGGATTGGTGTACTGATCATTACCTGAAAGTTTCATCAAGATTGGGTGAAAAAGTGTGTGCTGAGATTTCAGGCAACTCGTAGTTTTTTGGAAGCTTGGCAGGCCCTTTCCATGAAAGTGATTCTCGCCAGTCTCTGCTTAGGGCTACATCAACAGCAAACAAACCATAGAGATAGAACTTGAAACTGCTTTATTGTGTCAAGTTTCAAAGAGCTAGCACAAACCGTGTTTGATTTAGAGTTCCAAATACATGTATCCCTTTAGGAGAAAACAGAGTGAAACCTCAAAATGAAACCGGTTACTGCCAACGAACGGTTTAACCTAGAAGAACGAAATTTGGTGAGCCAAGTGGGATTGCAGTACTGATCATTACCTGAAAGTTTCATCAAGATTGGGTGAAAAAGTGTGTGCTAAGATTTCAGGCAACTCGTAGTTTTTTGGAAGCTTGGCAGGCCCTTTCCATGAAAGTGATTCTCACCTGTCTCTGCTTAGGGGTACATCAACAGCAAACAAACCATAGAGATAGAACTTGAAACTGCTTTATTGTGTCAGGTTTCAAAGAGCTGGCACAAACCGTGTTTGATTTAGAGTTCCAAATACATGTATCCCTATAGGAGAAAACAGAGTGAAACCTCAAAATGAAACCGGTTACTCCCAACCAACGGTTTAACCTAGAAGAACGAAATTTGGCGAGCCAAGTGGGATTGGTGTACTGATCATTACCTGAAAGTTTCATCAAGATTGGGTGAAAAAGTGTGTGCTGAGATTTCAGGCAACTCGTAGTTTTTTGGAAGCTTGGCAGGCCCTTTCCATGAAAGTGATTCTCGTCAGTCTCTGCTTAGGGCTACATCAACAGCAAACAAACCATAGAGATAGAACTTGAAACTGCTTTATTGTGTCAAGTTTCAAAGAGCTAGCACAAACCGTGTTTGATTTAGAGTTCCAAATACATGTATCCCTATAGGAGAAAACAGAGTGAAACCTCAAAATGAAACCGGTTACTGCCAACGAACGGTTTAACCCAGAAGAACGAAATTTAGCGAGACAAGTGGGATTGGTGTACTGATCATTACCTGAAAGTTTCATCAAGATTGAGTGAAAAAGTGTGTGCTGAGATTTCAGGCAACTCGTAGTTTTTTGGAAGCTTGGCAGGCCGTTTCCATGAAAGTGATTCTCGCCAGTCTCTGCTTAGGGCTACATCAACAGCAAACAAACCATAGAGATAGAACTTGAAACTGCTTTATTGTGTCAAGTTTCAAAGAGCTAGCACAAACCGTGTTTGATTTAGAGTTCCAAATACATGTATCCCTATAGGAGAAAACAGAGTGAAACCTCAAAATGAAACCGGTTACTGTCAACGAACGGTTTAACCTAGAAGAACGAAATTTTTCGAGCCAAGTGGGATTGGTGTACTGATCATTACCTGAAAGTATCATCCAGATTGGGTGAAAAAGTGTGTGCTGAGATTTCAGGCAACTCGTAGTTTTTTGGAAGCTTGGCAGGCCCTTTCCATGAAAGTGATTCTCGCCAGTCTCTGCTTAGAGCTACATCAACAGCAAACAAACCATAGAGATAGAACTTGAAACTGCTTTATTGTGTCAAGTTTCAAAGAGCTAGCACAAACCGTGTTTGATTTAGACTTCCAAATACATGTATCCCTATAGGAGAAAACAGAGTGAAACCTCAAAATGAAACCGGTTACTGCCAACGAACGGTTTAACCTAGAAGAACGAAACTTGGCAAGCCAAGTGGAATTGCTGTACTGATCATTACCTGAAAGTTTCATCAAGATTGGGTGAAAAAGTGTGTGCTAAGATTTCAGGCAACTCGTAGTTTTTTGGAAGCTTGGCAGGCCCTTTCCATGAAAGTGATTCTCACCTGTCTCTGCTTAGGGGTACATCAACAGCAAACAAACCATAGAGATAGAACTTGAAACTGCTTTATTGTGTCAGGTTTCAAAGAGCTGGCACAAACCGTGTTTGATTTAGAGTTCCAAATACATGTATCCCTATAGGAGAAAACAGAGTGAAACCTCAAAATGAAACCGGTTACTCCCAACTAACGGTTTAACCTAGAAGAACGAAATTTGGCGAGCCAAGTGGGATTGGTGTACTGATCATTACCTGAAAGTTTCATCAAGATTGGGTGAAAAAGTGTGTGCTGAGATTTCAGGCAACTCGTAGTTTTTTGGAAGCTTGGCAGGCCCTTTCCATGAAAGTGATTCTCGTCAGTCTCTGCTTAGGGCTACATCAACAGCAAACAAACCATAGAGATAGAACTTGAAACTGCTTTATTGTGTCAAGTTTCAAAGAGCTAGCACAAACCGTGTTTGATTTAGAGTTCCAAATACATGTATCCCTAGAGGAGAAAACAGAGTGAAACCTCAAAATGAAACAGGTTACTGCCAACAAACGGTTTAACCTAGAAGAACAAAATTTGGCGAGCCAAGTGGGATTGGTGTACTGATCATTACCTGAAAGTATCATCAAGATTGGGTGAAAAAGTGTTCCAGAGATTTCAGGCCACTCGTAGTTTTTTGGAAGCTTGGCAGGCCCTTTCCATGAAAGTGACTCTCGCCAGTCTCTGCTTAGGGCTACATAAACAGCAAACAAACCATTGAGATAGAACTTGAAACTGCTTTATTGTGTCAAGTTTCAAAGAGCTAGCACAAACCGTGTGTGATTTAGAGTTCCAAATACATGTATCCCTATAGGAGAAAACAGAGTGAAACCTCAAAATGATACCGGTTACTGCCAACGAACGTTTTAACCTAGAAGAACGAAATTTGGCAAGCCAAGTGGGATTGGTGTACTGATCATTACCTGAAAGTTTCATCAAGATTGGGTGAAAAAGTGTGTGCTGAGCTTTCAGGCAACTCGTAGTTTTTTGGAAGCTTGGCAGGCCCTTTCCATGAAAGTGATTCTCGCCAGTCTCTGCTTAGGGCTACATCAACAGCAAACATACCATAGACATAGAACTTGAAACTGCTTTATTGTGTCAGGTTTCAAAGAGCTGGCACAAACCGTGTTTGATTTAGAGTTCCAAATACATGTATCCCTATAGGAGAAAACAGAGTGAAACCTCAAAATGAAACCGGTTACTGCCAACGAACGGTTTAACCTAGAAGAACGAAATTTGGTGAGCCAAGTGGGATTCGTGTACTGATCATTACCCGAAAGTTTCATCAAGATTGGGTGAAAAAGTGTGTGCTGAGATTTCAGGCAACTCGTAGTTTTTTGGAAGCTTGGCAGGCCCTTTTTATGAAAGTGATTCTCGCCAGTCTCTGCTTAGGGCTACATAAACAGCAAACAAACCATAGAGATAGAACTTGAAACTGCTTTATTGTGTCAAGTTTCAAAGAGCTAGCACAAACCGTGTTTGATTTAGAGTTCCAAATACATGTATCCCTATAGGAGAAAACAGAGTGAAACCTCAAAATGAAACCGGTTACTGCCAACGAACGGTTTAAACTATAAGAACGAAATTTGGCGAGCCAAGTGGGATTCGTGTACTGATCATTACCTGAAAGTTTCATCATGATTGGGTGAAAAAGTGTGTGCTGAGATTTCAGGCAACTCGTAGTTTTTTGGAAGCTTGGCCGGCCCTTTCCATGAAAGTGATTCTCGCCAGTCTCTGCTTAGGGCTACATCAACAGCAAACAAACCATAGACATAGAACTTGAAACTGCTTTATTGTGTCAGGTTTCAAAGAGCTGGCACAAACCGTGTTTGATTTAGAGTTCCAAATACATGTATCCCTATAGGAGAAAACAGAGTGAAACCTCAAAATGAAACCGGTTACTGTCAACGAACGGTTTAACCTAGAAGAACGAAATTTGGTGAGCCAATTGGGATTCGTGTACTGATCATTACCCGAAAGTTTCATCAAGATTGGGTGAAAAAGTGTGTGCTGAGATTTCAGGCAACTCGTAGTTTTTTGGAAGCTTGGCAGGCCCTTTCCATGAACGTGATTCTCACCAGTCTCTGCTTAGGGCTACATCAACAGCAAACAAACCATAGAGATAGAACTTGAAACTGATTTATTGTGTCAAGTTTCAAAGAGCTAGCACAAACCGTATTTGATTTAGAGTTCCAAATACATGTATCCCTATAAGAGAAAACAGAGTGAAACCTCAAAATGTTACCGGTTACTGCCAACGAATGGTTTAACCTAGAAGAACGAAATTTGGCGAGCCAAGTGGGATTGGTGTACTGATCATTACCAGAAAGTATCATCAAGATTGGGTGAAAAAGTGTTCCTGAGATTTCAGGCCACTCGTAGTTTTTTGGAAGCTTGGCAGGCCCTTTCCATGAAAGTGATTCTCGCCAGTCTCTGCTTAGGGCTACATCAACAGCAAACAAACCATAGAGATAGAACTTGAAACTGCTTTATTGTGTCAAGTTTCAAAGAGCTAGCACAAACCGTGTTTGATTTAGAGTTCCAAATACATGTATCCCTATAGGAGGAAACAGAGTGAAACCTCAAAATGATACCGGTTACTGCCGACGAACGGTTTAACCTAGAAGAACGAAATTTGCCGAGACAAGTGGGATTGGTGTACTGATCATTACCTGAAAGTTTCATCAAGATTGGGTGAAAAAGTGTGTGCTGAGATTTCAGGCAACTCGTAGTTTTTTGGAAGCTTGGCAGGGTCTTTCCATGTAAGTGATTCTCGCCAGTCTCTGCTTAGGGCTACATCAACAGCAAACAAACCATAGAGATAGAACTTGAAACTGCTTTATTGTGTCAAGTTTGAAAGAGCTGGCACAAACCGTGTTTGATTTAGAGTTCCAAATACATGTATCCCTATAGGAGAAAACAGAGTGAAACCTCAAAATGAAACCGGTTACTGCCAACGAACGGTTTAACCTATAAGAACGAAATTTGGCGAGCCAAGTGGGATTCGTGTACTGATCATTTCCTGAAAGTTTCATCAAGATTGGGTGAAAAAGTGTGTGCTGAGATTTCAGGCAACTCGTAGTTTTTTGGAAGCTTGGCTGGCCCTTTCCATGAAAGTGATTCTCGCCAGTCTCTGCTTAGGGCTACATCAACAGCAAACAAACCATAGAGATAGAACTTGAAACTGCTTTATTTTGTCAAGTTTCAAAGAGCTAGCACAAACCGTGTTTGATTTAGAGTTCCAAATACATGTATCCCTAGAGGAGAAAACAGAGTGAAACCTCAAAATGAAACAGGTTACTGCCAACAAATGGTTTAACCTAGAAGAACAAAATTTGGCGAGCCAAGTGGGATTGGTGTACTGATCATTACCTGAAAGTATCATTAAGATTGGGTGAAAAAGTGTTCCAGAGATTTCAGGCCACTCGTAGTTTTTTGGAAGCTTGGCAGGCCCTTTCCATGAAAGTGATTCTCGCCAGTCTCTGCTTAGGGCTACATCAACAGCAAACAAACCATTGAGATAGAACTTGAAACTGCTTTATTGTGTCAAGTTTCAAAGAGCTAGCACAAACCGTGTGTGATTTAGAGTTCCAAATACATGTATCCCTATAGGAGAAAACAGAGTGAAACCTCAAAATGATACCGGTTACCTGCCAATGAACGGTTTAGCCTAGAAGAACGAAATTTGCTGAGACAAGTGGGATTGGTGTACTGATCATTACCTGAAAGTTTCATCAAGATTGGGTGAAAAAGTGTGTGCTGAGCTTTCAGGCAACTCGTAGTTTTTTGGAAGCTTGGCAGGTTGTTTCCATGAAAGTGATTCTCGCCAGTCTCTGCTTAGGGCTACATCAACAGCAAACAAACCATAGAGATAGAACTTGAAACTGCTTTATTGTGTCAAGTTTCAAAGAGCTAGCACAAACCGTGTTTGATTTAGAGTTCCAAATACATGTATCCCTATAGGAGAAAACAGAGTGAAACCTCAAAATGAAACCGGTTACTGCCAACGAATGGTTTAACCTGGAAGAACGAAATTTGGCGAGCCAAGTGGGATTGGTGTACTGATCATTACCTGAAAGTTTCATCAAGATTGGGTAAAAAAGTGTGTGCTGAGATTTCAGGCAACTCGTAGTTTTTTGGAAGCTTGGCAGGTTCTTTCCATGAAAGTGATTCTCGCCAGTCTCTGCTTAGGGCTACATCAACAGCAAACAAACCATAAAGATAGAACTTGAAACTGCTTTATTGTGTCAAGTTTCAAAGAGCTAGCACAAACCGTGTTTGATTTAGAGTTCCAAATACATGTATCCCTATAGGAGAAAACAGAGTGAAACCTCAAAATGAAACCGGTTACTGCCAACGAACGGTTTAACCTAGAAGAACGAAATTTGTCGAGCCAAGTGGGATTGGTGTACTGATCATTACCTGAAAGTTTCATCAAGATTAGGTGAAAAAGTGTGTGCTGAGATTTCAGGCAACTCGTAGTTTTTTGGAAGCTTGGCAGGGTCTTTCCATGAAAGTGATTCTCGCCAGTCTCTGCTTAGGGCTACATCAACAGCAAACAAACCATAGAGATAGAACTTGAAACTGCTTTATTGTGTCAAGTTTGAAAGATCTGGCACAAACCGTGTTTGATTTAGAGTTCCAAATACATGTATCCCTATAGGAGAAAACAGAGTGAAACCTCAAAATGAAACCGGTTACTGCCAACGAACGGTTTAACCTAGAGGAACGAAATTTGGCGAGCCAAGTGGGATTCGTGTACTGATCATTACCTGAAAGTTTCATCAAGATTGGGTGAAAAAGTGTGTGCTGAGATTTCAGGCAACTCGTAGTTTTTTGGAAGCTTGGCCGGCCCCTTTCCATGAAAGTGATTCTCGCCAGTCTCTGCTTAGGGCTACATCAACAGCAAACAAACCATAGACATAGAACTTGAAACTGCTTTATTGTGTCAGGTTTCAAAGAGCTGGCACAAACCGTGTTTGATTTAGAGTTCCAAATACATGTATCCCTATAGGAGAAAACAGAGTGAAACCTCAAAATGAAACCGGTTACTGTCAACGAACGGTTTAACCTAGAAGAACGAAATTTGGTGAGCCAAGTGGGATTCGTGTACTGATCATTACCCGAAAGTTTCATCAAGATTGGGTGAAAAAGTGTGTGCTGAGATTTCAGGCAACTCGTAGTTTTTTGGAAGCTTGGCAGGCCCTTTCCATGAACGTGATTCTCACCAGTCTCTGCTTAGGGCTACATCAACAGCAAACAAACCATAGAGATAGAACTTGAAACTGATTTATTGTGTCAAGTTTCAAAGAGCTAGCACAAACCGTATTTGATTTAGAGTTCCAAATACACGTATCCCTATAAGAGAAAACAGAGTGAAACCTCAAAATGTTACCGGTTACTGCCAACGAATGGTTTAACCTAGAAGAACGAAATTTGGCGAGCCAAGTGGGATTGGTGTACTGATCATTACCTGAAAGTATCATCAAGATTGGGTGAAAAAGTGTTCCTGAGATTTCAGGCCACTCGTAGTTTTTTGGAAGCTTGGCAGGCCCTTTCCATGAAAGTGATTCTCGCAAGTCTCTGCTTAGGGCTACATCAACAGCAAACAAACCATAGAGATAGAACTTGAAACTGCTTTATTGTGTCAAGTTTCAAAGAGCTAGCACAAACCGTGTTTGATTTAGAGTTCCAAATACATGTATCCCTATAGGAGAAAACAGAGTGAAACCTCAAAATGATACCGGTTACTGCCAACGAACGGTTTAACCTAGAAGAACGAAATTTGCCGAGACAAGTGGGATTGGTGTACTGATCATTACCTGAAAGTTTCATCAAGATTGGGTGAAAAAGTGTGTGCTGAGCTTTCAGGTAACTCGTAGTTTTTTGGAAGCTTGGCAGGCCCTTTCCATGAAAGTGATTCTCGCCAGTCTCTGCTTAGGGCTACATCAACAGCAAACAAACCATAGAGATAGAACTTGAAACTGCTTTATTGTGTCAAGTTTCAAAGAGCTAGCACAAACCGTGTTTGATGTAGAGTTCCAAATACATGTATCCCTATAGGAGAAAACAGAGTGAAACCTCAAAATGATACCGGTTACTGCCAACGAACGGTTTAACCTAGAAGAACGAAATTTGGCGAGCCAAGTGGGATTGGTGTACTGATCATTACCTGAAAGTTTCATCAAGATTGGGTGAAAAAGTGTGTACTGAGCTTTCAGGAAACTCGTAGTTTTTTGGAAGCTTGGCAGGCCCTTTCCATGAAAGTGATTCTCGCCAGTGTCTGCTTAGGGCTACATCAACAGCAAACAAACCATAGAGATAGAACTTGAAACTGCTTTATTGTGTCAAGTTTCAAAGAGCTGGATCAAACCGTGTTTGATTTAGAGTTCCAAATACATGTATCCCTATAGGAGAAAACAGAGTGAAACCTCAAAATGAAACCGGTTACTGCCAACGAACGGTTTAACGTATAAGAACGAAATTTGGCGAGCCAAGTGTGATTCGTGTACTGATCATTACCTGAAAGTTTCATCAAGATTGGGTGAAAAAGTGTGTGCTGAGATTTCAGGCAACTCGTAGTTTTTTGGAAGCTTTGCAGGCCCTTTCCATGAAAGTGATGTTCGCCAGTCTCTGCTTAGGGCTACATCAACAGCAAAGAAACCATAGAGATAGAACTTGAAACTGCTTTATTGTGTCAAGTTTCAAAGAGCTAGCACATTCCGTGTTTGATTTAGAGTTCCAAATACATGTATCCCTATAGGAGAAAACAGAGTGAAACCTCAAAATGAAACCAGTTACTGCCAACGAATGGTTTAACCTAGGAGAACGAAATTTGGCGAGCCAAGTGGGATTGGTGTACTGATCATTACCTGAAAGTTTCATCAAGATTGGGTGAAAAAGTGTGTGCTGAGATTTCAGGCAACTCGTAGTTTTTTGGAAGCTTGGCAGGCCCTTTCCATGAAAGTGATTCTCGCCAGTCTCTGCTTAGGGCTACATCAACAGCAAACAAACCAGAGAGATAGAACTTGAAACTGCTTTATTGTGTCAAGTTTCAAAGAGCTAGCACAAACCGCGTTTGATTTAGAGTTCCAAATACATGTATCCCTAGAGGAGAAGACAGAGTGAAACCTCAAAATGAAACCGGTTACTGCCAACGAACGGTTTAACCTAGAAGAACGAAATTTGGCGAGCCAAGGGGGATTGGTGTATTGATCATTACCTGAAAGTATCATCAAGATTGGGTGAAAAAGTGTTCCTGAGATTTCAGGCCACTCATAGTTTTTTGGAAGCTTGGCAGGCCCTTTCCATGAAAGTGATTCTCGCCAGTCTCTGCTTAGGGCTACATCAACAGCAAACAAACCATAGAGATAGAACTTGAAACTGCTTTATTGTGTCAAGTTTCAAAGAGCTAGCACAAACCGTGTTTGATTTAGAGTTCCAAATACATGTATCCCTATAGGAGAAAACAGAGTGAAACCTCAAAATGCAACCGGTTACTGCCAACGAACGGTTTAACCTAGAAGAACGAAATTTGGCCAGCCAAGTGGTATTGGTGTACTGATCATTACCTGAAAGTTTCATCAAGATTGGGTGAAAAAGTGTGTGCTGAGATTTCAGGAAACTCGTAGTTTTTTGGAAGCTTGGCAGGCCCTTTCCATGAAAGTGATTCTCGCCAGTCTCTGCTTAGTGCTACATCAACAGCAAATAAACCATAGAGATAGAACTTGAAACTGCTTTATTGTGTCAAGTTTCAAAGAGCTAGCACATTTTGTGTTTGATTTAGAGTTCCAAATACAAGTATTTCTATAGGAGAAAACAGAGTGAAACCTCAAAATGAAACCGGTTACTGCCAACGAACGGTTTAACCTAGAAAAACGAAATTTAGCGAGCCAAGTGGGATTGGTGTACTGATCATTACCTGAAAGTTTCATCAAGATTGAGTGAAAAAGTGTGTGCTGAGATTTCAGGCAACTCGTAGTTTTTTTGGAAGCTTGGCAGGTTGTTTCCATGAAAGTGATTCTCGCCAGTCTGTGCTTAGGGCTACATCAACAGCAAACAAACCATAGAGATAGAACTTGAAACTGCTTTATTGTGTCAAGTTTCAAAGAGCTAGCACAAACCGCGTTTGATTTAGAGTTCCAAATACATGTATCCCTAGAGGAGAAAACAGAGTGAAACCTCAAAATGAAACCGGTTACTGCCAACGAACGGTTTAACCTAGAAGAACGAAATTTGGCGAGCCAAGGGGGATTGGTGTATTGATCATTACCTGAAAGTATCATCAAGATTGGGTGAAAAAGTGTTCCTGAGATTTTAGGCCACTCGTAGTTTTTTGGAAGCTTGGCAGCCCCTTTCCTTGAAAGTGATTCTCGCCAGTCTCTGCTTAGGGCTACATGAACAGCAAACAAACCATAGAGATAGAACTTGAAACTGCTTTATTGTGTCAAGTTTCAAAGAGCTAGCACAAACCGTGTTTGATTTAGAGTTCCAAATACATGTATCCCTATAGGAGAAAACAGAGTGAAACCTCAAAATGAAACCGGTCACTGCCAATGAATGGTTTAACCTGGAAGAACGAAATTTGGCGAGCCAAGTGGGATTGGTGTACTGATCATTACCTGAAAGTTTCATCAAGATTGGGTGAAAAAGTGTGTGCTGAGATTTCAGGCAACTCGTAGTTTTTTGGAAGCTTGGCAGGCCCTTTCCATGAAAGTGATTCTCGCCAGTCTCTGCTTAGGGCTACATCAACAGCAAACAAACCATAGAGATAGAACTTGAAACTGCTTTATTGTGTCAAGTTTCAAAGAGCTAGCACAAACCGTGTTTGATTTAGAGTTCCAAATACATGTATCCCTATAGGAGAAAACAGAGTGAAACCTCAAAATGAAACCGGTTACTGCCAACGAACGGTTTAACCCAGAAGAACGAAATTTAGCGAGCCAAGTGGGATTGGTGTACTGATCATTACCTGAAAGTTTAATCAAGATTGAGTGAAAAAGTGTGTGCTGAGATTTCAGGCAACTCGTAGTTTTTTAGAAGCTTGGCAGGCCATTTCCATGAAAGTGATTCTCGCCAGTCTCTGCTTAGGGCTACATCAACAGCAAACAAACCATAGAGATAGAACTTGAAACTGCTTTATTGTGTCAAGTTTCAAAGAGCTAGCACAAACCGTGTTTGATTTAGAGTTCCAAATACATGTATCCCTATAGGAGAAAACAGAGTGAAACCTCAAAATGAAACCGGTTACTGCCAACGAACGGTTTAACCTAGAAGAACGAAATTTGGCGAGCCAAGTGGGATTGGTGTACTGATCATTACCTGAAAGTTTCATCAAGATTGGGTGAAAAAGTGTGTGCTGAGATTTCAGGGAACTCGTAGTTTTTTGGAAGCTTGGCAGGTTGTTTCCATGAAAGTGATTCTCGCCAGTCTCTGCTTAGGGCTACATCAACAGCAAACAAACCATAGAGATAGAACTTGAAACTGCTTTATTGTGTCAAGTTTCAAAGAGCTAGCACGAACCGCATTTCATTTAGAGTTCCAAATACATGTATCCCTAGAGGAGAAAGCAGAGTGAAACCTCAAAATGAATCCGGTTACTGCCAACGAACGGTTTAACCTAGAAGAACGAAATTTGGCGAGCCAAGGGGGATTGGTGTATTGATCATTACCTGAAAGTATCATCAAGATTGGGTGAAAAAGTGTTCCTGAGATTTCAGGCCACTCGTAGTTTTTTGGAAGCTTGGCAGGCCATTTCCATGAAAGTGATTCTCGCCAGTCTCTGCTTAGGGCTACATCAACAGCAAACAAACCATAGAGATAGAACTTGAAACTGCTTTATTGTGTCAAGTTTCAAAGAGCTAGCACAAACCGTGTTTGATTTAGAGTTCCAAATACATGTATCCCTATAGGAGAAAACAGAGTGAAACCTCAAAATGAAACCGGTTACTGCCAATGAACGGTTTAACCCAGAAGAACGAAATTTAGCGAGCCAAGTGGGATTGGTGTACTGATCATTACCTGAAAGTTTCATCAAGATTGGGTGAAAAAGTGTGTGCTGAGATTTCAGGCAACTCGTAGTTTTTTGGAAGCTTGGCAGGCCGTTTCCATGAAAGTGATTCTCGCCAGTCTCTGCTTAGGGCTACATCAACAACAAACAAACCATAGAGATAGAACTTGAAACTGCTTTATTGTGTCAAGTTTTAAAGAGCTAGCACAAACCGTGTTTGATTTAGAGTTCCAAATACATGTATCCCTATAGGAGAAAACAGAGTGAAACCTCAAAATGAAACCGGTTACTGCCAACGAACGGTTTAACCTAGAAGAACGAAATTTGGCGAGCCAAGGGGGATTGGTGTATTGATCATTACCTGAAAGTATCATCAAGATTGGGTGAAAAAGTGTTCCTGAGATTTCAGGCCACTCGTAGTTTTTTGGAAGCTTGGCAGGCCCTTTCCTTGAAAGTGATTCTCGCCAGTCTCTGCTTAGGGCTACATGAACAGCAAACAAACCATAGAGATAGAACTTGAAACTGCTTTATTGTGTCAAGTTTCAAAGAGCTAGCACAAACCGTGTTTGATTTAGAGTTCCAAATACATGTATCCCTATAGGAGAAAACAGAGTGAAACCTCAAAATGAAACCGGTCACTGCCAATGAATGCTTTAACCTGGAAGAACGAAATTTGGCGAGCCAAGTGGGATTGGTGTACTGATCATTACCTGAAAGTTTCATCAAGATTGGGTGAAAAAGTGTGTGCTGAGATTTCAGGCAACTCGTAGTTTTTTAGAAGCTTGGCAGGCCCTTTCCATGAAAGTGATTCTCGCCAGTCTCTGCCTAGGGCTACATCAACAGCAAACAAACCATAGAGATAGAACTTGAAACTGCTTTATTGTGTCAAGTTTCAAAGGGCTAGCACAAACCGTGTTTGATTTAGGGTTCCAAATACATGTATCCCTATAGGAGAAAACAGAGTGAAACCTCAAAATGAAACCGGTTACTGCCAACGAATGGTTTAACACTGAAGAACGAAATTTCGCGAGCCAAGTGGGATTGGTGTACTGATCATTACCTGAAAGTTTCATCAAGATTGAGTGAAAAAGTGTGTGCTGAGATTTCAGGCAACTCGTAGTTTTTTGGAAGCTTGGCAGGCCATTTCCATGAAAGTGATTCTCGCCAGTCTCTGCTTAGGGCTACATCAACAGCAAACAAACCATAGAGATAGAACTTGAAACTGCTTTATTGTGTGAAGTTTCAAAGAGCTAGCACAAACCGTGTTTGATTTAGAGTTCCAAATACATGTATCCCTATAGGAGAAAACAGAGTGAAACCTCAAAATGAAACCGGTTACTGCCAACGAACGGTTTAACCTAGAAGAACGAAATTTGTCGAGCCAAGTGGGATTGGTGTACTGATCATTACCTGAAAGTTTCATCAAGATTGGGTGAAAAAGTGTGTGCTGAGATTTCAGGGAACTCGTAGTTTTTTGGAAGCTTGGCAGGTTGTTTCCATGAAAGTGATTCTCGCCAGTCTCTGCTTAGGGCTACATCAACAGCAAACAAACCATAGAGATAGAACTTGAAACTGCTTTATTGTGTCAAGTTTCAAAGAGCTAGCACGAACCGCATTTCATTTAGAGTTCCAAATACATGTATCCCTAGAGGAGAAAGCAGAGTGAAACCTCAAAATGAATCCGGTTACTGCCAACGAACGGTTTAACCTAGAAGAACGAAATTTTGGCGAGCCAAGGGGGATTGGTGTATTGATCATTACCTGAAAGTATCATCAAGATTGGGTGAAAAAGTGTTCCTGAGATTTCAGGCCACTCGTAGTTTTTTGGAAGCTTGGCAGGCCATTTCCATGAAAGTGATTCTCGCCAGTCTCTGCTTAGGGCTACATCAACAGCAAACAAACCATAGAGATAGAACTTGAAACTGCTTTATTGTGTCAAGTTTCAAAGAGCTAGCACAAACCGTGTTTGATTTAGAGTTCCAAATACATGTATCCCTATAGGAGAAAACAGAGTGAAACCTCAAAATGAAACCGGTTACTGCCAATGAACGGTTTAACCCAGAAGAACGAAATTTAGCGAGCCAAGTGGGATTGGTGTACTGATCATTACCTGAAAGTTTCATCAAGATTGGGTGAAAAAGTGTGTGCTGAGATTTCAGGCAACTCGTAGTTTTTTGGAAGCTTGGCAGGCCGTTTCCATGAAAGTGATTCTCGCCAGTCTCTGCTTAGGGCTACATCAACAACAAACAAACCATAGAGATAGAACTTGAAACTGCTTTATTGTGTCAAGTTTCAAAGAGCTAGCACAAACCGTGTTTGATTTAGAGTTCCAAATACATGTATCCCTATAGGAGAAAACAGAGTGAAACCTCAAAATGAAACTGGTTACTGCCAACGAACGGTTTAACCTAGAAGAACGAAATTTGGCGAGCCAAGGGGGATTGGTGTATTGATCATTACCTGAAAGTATCATCAAGATTGGGTGAAAAAGTGTTCCTGAGATTTCAGGCCACTCGTAGTTTTTTGGAAGCTTGGCAGGCCCTTTCCTTGAAAGTGATTCTCGCCAGTCTCTGCTTAGGGCTACATGAACAGCAAACAAACCATAGAGATAGAACTTGAAACTGCTTTATTGTGTCAAGTTTCAAAGAGCTAGCACAAACCGTGTTTGATTTAGAGTTCCAAATACATGTATCCCTATAGGAGAAAACAGAGTGAAACCTCAAAATGAAACCGGTCACTGCCAATGAATGCTTTAACCTGGAAGAACGAAATTTGGCGAGCCAAGTGGGATTGGTGTACTGATCATTACCTGAAAGTTTCATCAAGATTGGGTGAAAAAGTGTGTGCTGAGATTTCAGGCAACTCGTAGTTTTTTGGAAGCTTGGCAGGCCCTTTCCATGAAAGTGATTCTCGCCAGTCTCTGCCTAGGGCTACATCAACAGCAAACAAACCATAGAGATAGAACTTGAAACTGCTTTATTGTGTCAAGTTTCAAAGGGCTAGCACAAACCGTGTTTGATTTAGAGTTCCAAATACATGTATCCCTATAGGAGAAAACAGAGTGAAACCTCAAAATGAAACCGGTTACTGCCAACGAATGGTTTAACACTGAAGAACGAAATTTCGCGAGCCAAGTGGGATTGGTGTACTGATCATTACCTGAAAGTTTCATCAAGATTGAGTGAAAAAGTGTGTGCTGAGATTTCAGGCAACTCGTAGTTTTTTGGAAGCTTGGCAGGCCCTTTCCATGAAAGTGATTCTCGCCAGTCTCTGCTTAGGGCTACATCAACAGCAAACAAACCATAGAGATAGAACTTGAAACTGCTTTATTGTGTGAAGTTTCAAAGAGCTAGCACAAACCGTGTTTGATTTAGAGTTCCAAATACATGTATCCCTATAGGAGAAAACAGAGTGAAACCTCAAAATGAAACCGGTTACTGCCAACGAACGGTTTAACCTAGAAGAACGAAATTTGTCGAGCCAAGTGGGATTGGTGTACTGATCATTACCTGAAAGTTTCATCAAGATTGGGTGAGAAAGTGTGTGCTGAGATTTCAGGGAACTCGTAGTTTTTTGGAAGCTTGGCAGGTTGTTTCCATGAAAGTGATTCTCGCCAGTCTCTGCTTAGGGCTACATCAACAGCAAACAAACCATAGAGATAGAACTTGAAACTGCTTTATTGTGTCAAGTTTCAAAGAGCTAGCACGAACCGCATTTCATTTAGAGTTCCAAATACATGTATCCCTAGAGGAGAAAGCAGAGTGAAACCTCAAAATGAATCCGGTTACTGCCAACGAACGGTTTAACCTAGAAGAACGAAATTTGGCGAGCCAAGGGGGATTGGTGTATTGATCATTACCTGAAAGTATCATCAAGATTGGGTGAAAAAGTGTTCCTGAGATTTCAGGCCACTCGTAGTTTTTTGGAAGCTTGGCAGGCCATTTCCATGAAAGTGATTCTCGCCAGTCTCTGCTTAGGGCTACATCAACAGCAAACAAACCATAGAGATAGAACTTGAAACTGCTTTATTGTGTCAAGTTTTCAAAGAGCTAGCACAAACCGTGTTTGATTTAGAGTTCCAAATACATGTATCCCTATAGGAGAAAACAGAGTGAAACCTCAAAATGAAACCGGTTACTGCCAATGAACGGTTTAACCCAGAAGAACGAAATTTAGCGAGCCAAGTGGGATTGGTGTACTGATCATTACCTGAAAGTTTCATCAAGATTGGGTGAAAAAGTGTGTGCTGAGATTTCAGGCAACTCGTAGTTTTTTGGAAGCTTGGCAGGCCGTTTCCATGAAAGTGATTCTCGCCAGTCTCTGCTTAGGGCTACATCAACAACAAACAAACCATAGAGATAGAACTTGAAACTGCTTTATTGTGTCAAGTTTCAAAGAGCTAGCACAAACCGTGTTTGATTTAGAGTTCCAAATACATGTATCCCTATAGGAGAAAACAGAGTGAAACCTCAAAATGAAACTGGTTACTGCCAACGAACGGTTTAACTAGAAGAACGAAATTTGGCGAGCCAAGGGGGATTGGTGTATTGATCATTACCTGAAAGTATCATCAAGATTGGGTGAAAAAGTGTTCCTGAGATTTCAGGCCACTCGTAGTTTTTTGGAAGCCTGGCAGGCCCTTTCCTTGAAAGTGATTCTCGCCAGTCTCTGCTTAGGGCTACATGAACAGCAAACAAACCATAGAGATAGAACTTGAAACTGCTTTATTGTGTCAAGTTTCAAAGAGCTAGCACAAACCGTGTTTGATTTAGAGTTCCAAATACATGTATCCCTATAGGAGAAAACAGAGTGAAACCTCAAAATGAAACCGGTCACTGCCAATGAATGCTTTAACCTGGAAGAACGAAATTTGGCGAGCCAAGTGGGATTGGTGTACTGATCATTACCTGAAAGTTTCATCAAGATTGGGTGAAAAAGTGTGTGCTGAGATTTCAGGCAACTCGTAGTTTTTTGGAAGCTTGGCAGGCCCTTTCCATGAAAGTGATT
Organism: Ictidomys tridecemlineatus; assembly: GCF_052094955.1. NCBI lineage: Eukaryota > Metazoa > Chordata > Mammalia > Rodentia > Sciuridae > Ictidomys > Ictidomys tridecemlineatus. The sequence goes on from NW_027524346.1 coordinate 30,905, forward strand.
CTCGCCAGTCTCTGCCTAGGGCTACATCAACAGCAAACAAACCATAGAGATAGAACTTGAAACTGCTTTATTGTGTCAAGTTTCAAAGGGCTAGCACAAACCGTGTTTGATTTAGAGTTCCAAATACATGTATCCCTATAGGAGAAAACAGAGTGAAACCTCAAAATGAAACCGGTTACTGCCAACGAATGGTTTAACACTGAAGAACGAAATTTCGCGAGCCAAGTGGGATTGGTGTACTGATCATTACCTGAAAGTTTCATCAAGATTGAGTGAAAAAGTGTGTGCTGAGATTTCAGGCAACTCGTAGTTTTTTGGAAGCTTGGCAGGTTGTTTCCATGAAAGTGATTCTCGCCAGTCTCTGCTTAGGGCTACATCAACAGCAAACAAACCATAGAGATAGAACTTGAAACTGCTTTATTGTGTCAAGTTTCAAAGAGCTAGCACGAACCGCATTTCATTTAGAGTTCCAAATACATGTATCCCTAGAGGAGAAAGCAGAGTGAAACCTCAAAATGAATCCGGTTACTGCCAACGAACGGTTTAACCTAGAAGAACGAAATTTGGCGAGCCAAGGGGGATTGGTGTATTGATCATTACCTGAAAGTATCATCAAGATTGGGTGAAAAAGTGTTCCTGAGATTTCAGGCCACTCGTAGTTTTTTGGAAGCTTGGCAGGCCATTTCCATGAAAGTGATTCTCGCCAGTCTCTGCTTAGGGCTACATCAACAGCAAACAAACCATAGAGATAGAACTTGAAACTGCTTTATTGTGTCAAGTTTCAAAGAGCTAGCACAAACCGTGTTTGATTTAGAGTTCCAAATACATGTATCCCTATAGGAGAAAACAGAGTGAAACCTCAAAATGAAACCGGTTACTGCCAATGAACGGTTTAACCCAGAAGAACGAAATTTAGCGAGCCAAGTGGGATTGGTGTACTGATCATTACCTGAAAGTTTCATCAAGATTGGGTGAAAAAGTGTGTGCTGAGATTTCAGGCAACTCGTAGTTTTTTGGAAGCTTGGCAGGCCGTTTCCATGAAAGTGATTCTCGCCAGTCTCTGCTTAGGGCTACATCAACAACAAACAAACCATAGAGATAGAACTTGAAACTCCTTTATTGTGTCAAGTTTTAAAGAGCTAGCACAAACCGTGTTTGATTTAGAGTTCCAAATACATGTATCCCTATAGGAGAAAACAGAGTGAAACCTCAAAATGAAACCGGTTACTGCCAACGAACGGTTTAACCTAGAAGAACGAAATTTTGCGAGCCAAGGGGGATTGGTGTATTGATCATTACCTGAAAGTATCATCAAGATTGGGTGAAAAAGTGTTCCTGAGATTTCAGGCCACTCGTAGTTTTTTGGAAGCTTGGCAGGCCCTTTCCATGAAAGTGATTCTCGCCAGTCTCTGCTTAGGGCTACATCAACAGCAAACAAACCATAGAGGTAGAACTTGAAACTGCTTTATTGTGTCAAGTTTCAAAGAGCTAGCACAAACCGTGTTTGATTTAGAGTTCCAAATACATGTATCTCTATAGGAGAAAACAGAGTGAAACCTCAAAATGAAACCGGTTACTGCCAACGAACGGTTTAACCTAGAAGAACGAAATTTGGCGAGCCAAGTGGGATTGGTGTACTGATCATTACCTGAAAGTTTCTTCAAGATTGGGTGAAAAAGTATGTGCTGAGATTTCAGGCAACTCGTAGTTTTTTGGAAGCTTGGCAGGCCCTTTCCATGATAGTGATTCTCGCCAGTCTCTGCTTAGGGCTACATCAACAGCAAACAAACCATATAGATAGAACTTGAAACTGCTTTATTGTGTCAAGTTTCAAAGAGCTAGCACAAACCGTGTTTGATTTAGAGTTCCAAATACATGTATCCCTATAGGAGAAAACAGAGTGAAACCTCAAAATGAAACCGGTTACTGCCAACGAATGGTTTAACCTAGAAGAACGAAATTTGGCGAGCCAAGTGGGATTGGTGTACTGATCATTGTTTGAAAGTTTCATCAAGATTGGGTGAAAAAGTGTGTGCTGAGATTTCAGGCAACTCGTAGTTTTTTGGAATCTTGGCAGGCCCATTCCATGATAGTGATTCTCGCCAGTCTCTGCTTAGGGCTACATCAACAGCAAACAAACCATAGAGATAGAACTTGAAACTGCTTTATTGTGTCAAGTTTCAAAG